>NW_028125684.1:0-300000 GCF_965194825.1 Balaenoptera physalus | reverse complement strand
ATTGTGATGACAGGGGTCATGGAGCTTTGTGATGACAAGGGTCATGGATCATTGTGATGACAGGGGTCATGTAGCATTGTGATGACAAGGTTCATGGAGCATTGTGATGACACGGTCAAGGAACATTGCGATGACAAGAATTCTGGAGCATTGTGATGAAAGGGCATGGAGCATTGTGATTAAAGGTGACAAGGAGCATTGTGATGATATGGGCAGAGAACTTTGTGATGACAGGGGTCATGGAGCATTGTGATGAAAAGTGCCATCGAATATTGTGCTGACAGGGATCATGGAGCATTTTGGTAAGAGAGGCCTTGGAGATTTGTGAAGGCAGGCGTCATGGGGCATTGTGATGACAGCGGTCTTGGAGCATTGTGATGAAAGGGGTCATGGAGCACTGTGATTACAGGAGCCATGGAGCATTGTGAATACAAAGACTATGGAGCATTGAGACGACAGGGTTCATGGAGCATTGTGATGAAAGTGATCATGGATCATTGTGATGACAAGTGTCCTGGAACCTTGTGATGACACGGTTCATGGAGCATTGTGATGACAAGGACCATGGCGAATTGTGATGACATCTGTCATGGGGCATTGTGATGACAGTGGTCATCTAGAATTGTGATGAAAGTTATCATGGAGCACTGTGATGACAGGGGCCATGGAACATTGTGATGACAAAGGCCATGGAGCATTGTGATGACAAGTGTCATGGGGCATTTTGATGACATTGGCATGGAGCATTATGATGACAAGAGTTCTGGAGCATTTTGATGACAAGGGCATGGAGAATTGTGATGACAGGGGCCATGGAACATTGTGATGACAAAGGCCATGGAGCATTGTGATGACAAGTGTCATGGGGCATTTTGATGACATTGGCATGGAGCATTATGATGACAAGAGTTCTGGAGCATTTTGATGACAAGGGCATGGAGCATTGTGATGACAGGGCCCATGGAGCATTGCGATGAAAAGGGCAGGGATCACTGTGATGACTGGGTTCATGGAGCATTGTGATGAAAGGGGCCATGGAGCATTGAGATGACAGGCGTCATGAGGCATGGTGATGACACTGGTCATGGAGCATTGTGATCAAAGAGATCATGGAGCAATATGATAACAGGGGCCATGGAGCATTGTGATGACAGGTGTATTGGAGCATTGTGATGAAAGTAGTCATGGATCATTGTGATGACATGTGTCCTGGAACACTGTGATGACACAGTTCATCGAGTATTGTGATGACAAGGGTCATAGCGAATTGTGATGACAGGTGTCATGGGGCATTGTGATGACATTGATCATCTAGGAATTGTGATGAAATGTATCATGGAGCACTGTGATGACTGGGGGCATGAAGCATTGTTATGAAAATTGTCCTGGATTATGTGATGACAGCAGTCATGGAGAATTGTGATGACAGGGATTATGCAGCATTGTGTTGACAAGGCTATGGACTATTGTGATGACAATGGTCATGGAGCAATGTGATGAAAGTTTTCATGGAACATCGTGATGAAAAGTGCCTGGGAGCATTGTGACGATAAAGGCCATGGAGCATTGTGAAGACAAGTGTCATGGAGCATTGTAATGAAAGGTTTCATTGTGCACTGTGATGACAAGGGGGATGGAGTATTGTGATGAAACTGGTCCTGGAGCATTGTGATAACAGAAGCCGTGGAGCATTGTGATGACAGGCATCATGGAGCATTGTGAAGAAAGGGATGATGGGGAATTGTAATGACAATAGAGAAATGTGATGAAAATGGTCAGCGAGCATAGTGATTAAAGTGGTCATTGAGAATTGTGATGAAAAGCGACATAGAGCATTGTGATGACAAAGGTCAGGGAGAACTGTGATGACCAGGGTCATGTAGCATTGTGATGACACGGTCATGGATCATTTTGATGACAAGAATTCTGGAGCATTGTGATGACAAGGGCCATGGAGCATTGTGATGCCACGGTCATGGAACATTGTGATGACAAGAATTCTGGAGCATTGTGAGGAAAAAGGCATGGAGCATTTTGATTATAGGGGACATGGAACATTGTGATGACAAAGGCCATGGAGCACTGTGGTGACGGGTGTCATGGAGCATTGAGATGAAACGGGTCATGGACCATTATGATGACAGTGGTCATGGAGAATTGTGATGACAGTGGCCACGGGGAATTTGGATGAAAGGCGTACTGGAGCATTTTGAGGAAATGTTTCATGGAGACTTGTGATGACAAGGGCAGTTGAGCATCATGATGACAGGGGTCATGGGGCATTGTGCTGAAAGCGGTCATGGAGCATTGCGAAGAAAAGCGCTATGGAGCATTGTGATGACAAGGGCCATGGAGCAATGTGAATACAAGGGACATGGAGCCTTGTGATGACAAGGGTCATGGATCATTGTAAAAACAGATATCTTTGGGCATTGTGATGACAGGGGCATGGAGCATTTTTATGTAAGTTGCCATGGACAATTGTGATGAAAGGGATCATGTGGATTTGTAATGACAAGGGCCATGGAGCATTGGGATGAAACAAATCTTGGAGTATTTTGATGAGAGTTGTCATGGAACATTGCGATGAAAAGCACCAAGGAACATTGTGATGACAAGGGCCATCGAGCATTGTGATGACAAGTGTCATGGAGCATTGTGATGACAGGTGTCATGGAGCATCGTGATGACAAATGCCATGGAGAATTGTGATAAGAGGTGGCATTGGGCATTGTGATGAAAGGGGTCATGGAGTACTGTGATTACAGGGGCCATGGAGCATTGTGATAACAAGTGACATGGAGAATAGTGATGACAGGCGTCATAGAGCATTGTGATGACAAGTGCCATTTAGGATTTTGATGACAGGAGTCATCAGGCATTGTGTTGACAGGAGTCACGGAGCATTGTGATGACATGGGCCATGGAGCATTGTGAAGACAAGATTCATGGAGCATTGTGATGACACGGGCGTGAAGCATGGTGATGAAAACAGACCTGGAGCATTGTGATGACAAGGGCATGGAGCATTGTGATTACAGGAGACATGGAACATTGTGATGTTATTGGCAGGGATCATTGTGATTACAGGAGACATGGAACATTGTGATGTTATTGGCAGGGATCATTGTGATTACAGGGATCATAGAGCCTTGTGATGACAACTGTCATGCAATATTGGGCTGACACAGATCATGGAGCATTTTGATGAGAGTGGCCTTGGAGCACAGTGATGAGAAACGTCATGGGTCATTACGGTGACAGTGGTCAAGGAGCATTGTGATGAAAGTGTTCATGGAGCAATGTGATTATCGGGACAATGGAACATTGGGAATACAAAGGCCATGGAGCATTGAGGTAACAGAGTTCATGGGGCATTGTGATGAATGTTGTCATGGATCTCTTTGATGACAAGTGTCCTGAAACCTAGTGATGACACGGTTCATACAGCATTGAGATAACAAGGGCCAAGGCGAATTGTGATGACACGTGTCTTGGGGCATTGTGATGACATTGGTCACCTTGCATTGTGATGACAATGGTCATGTAGAATTTTGATTAAAGTTATCATGGATCACTGTGATGCCAAAGGCCAAGGAACATTTTGATGACAAAAGTCATTGAGCAATGGGATGACACGGGAATGGAGTATTATGCTGACAAGTGTTCTGGAGCATTGTGATTACAGGGGCCATGGAGCATTGTGATGACAAAGGCATGGAGCATTGTGATGACAGGGGTCATTGAGCATTGTGATGACAAGACCATGAGGCATTGTGATGACAGGGGACTTGGAGCATTGTGATGACAATGGTCATCAAGCATAGTGATGACAGGGGTCATAGAGCATTGTGATGAGAAAGACCATGGAGCATGTTGATGACAGAGGCCATGGAACATTGTGGTGACAAGGCCATGTACCACTGTGATTACAAGGGTCATGGAGCATTGTGATGACAAGAGCAGGGAACCTTGTGGTGACCAGGGTCATGGAGAGTTTTGATGACAACTTTCATGGAACGTTGTGATGACAGGGTTCATGGACCATTGTGTTGAAAGGGAACATGGAGCAGTGTGATTACAGGGTCCATGGAGCATTGTGAATACATAGGCCATGGAACAATGTGATGACAGGGGTCATGTAGCATTGTGATGACAGGGTCATGGAGCATTGTGATTACAGGTGTTAAGGGGCACTGTGATGACAGGGGACATGGAGCATTGTGATGAAAATTGTCCTGGAGCATTGTGATGACAGCGGTGACAGAGATTTGGGATGAAAGGTATCATGCAGCATTGTGATGACAACTGTCATGGATCATTTTGATGACAGGGGTCATGGATTATTCTGATAACAAGGTTCATAAAGCAATTTGATGACATGGGTCATGGAGCATTGTCTTGACACGGGCATGGAGCATTGTAATGAGAGGATATCTGGAGCATTGTGATGAAAAGGGGATGGAGCATTTTGATGACAGGGTCCAAGGAGCATTGTGCTGACAATGGCATGGAGCATTGTGATGAAAAGGGTACTGGAGCACTGTGAGGAAAGGAGTCATGGATCAATGTGATGACAGGGGTCATGGAGCTTTGTGATGACAACGGTCATGGAGCATTGTGATGACAGTGGTCATGGAGCTTTGTGATGACAAGCGTCATGGATCATTGTGATGACAGGGGTCATGGAGCTTTGTGATGACAAGGGTCATGGATCATTGTGATGACAGGGGTCATGGAGCTTTGTGATGACAAGGTTCATGGAGCATTGTGATGACACGGTCAAGGAACATTGCGATGACAAGAATTCTGGAGCATTGTGATGAAAGGGCATGGAGCATTGTGATTAAAGGTGACAAGGAGCATTGTGATGATATGGGCAGAGAACTTTGTGATGACAGGGGTCATGGAGCATTGTGATGAAAAGTGCCATCGAATATTGTGCTGACAGGGATCATGGAGCATTTTGGTAAGAGAGGCCTTGGAGATTTGTGAAGGCAGGCGTCATGGGGCATTGTGATGACAGCGGTCTTGGAGCATTGTGATGAAAGGGGTCATGGAGCACTGTGATTACAGGAGCCATGGAGCATTGTGAATACAAAGACTATGGAGCATTGAGACGACAGGGTTCATGGAGCATTGTGATGAAAGTGATCATGGATCATTGTGATGACAAGTGTCCTGGAACCTTGTGATGACACGGTTCATGGAGCATTGTGATGACAAGGACCATGGCGAATTGTGATGACATCTGTCATGGGGCATTGTGATGACAGTGGTCATCTAGAATTGTGATGAAAGTTATCATGGAGCACTGTGATGACAGGGGCCATGGAACATTGTGATGACAAAGGCCATGGAGCATTGTGATGACAAGTGTCATGGGGCATTTTGATGACATTGGCATGGAGCATTATGATGACAAGAGTTCTGGAGCATTTTGATGACAAGGGCATGGAGAATTGTGATGACAGGGGCCATGGAACATTGTGATGACAAAGGCCATGGAGCATTGGGATGACAAGTGTCATGGGGCATTTTGATGACATTGGCATGGAGCATTATGATGACAAGAGTTCTGGAGAATTTTGATGACAAGGGCATGGAGCATTGTGATGACAGGGCCCATGGAGCATTGCGATGAAAAGGGCAGGGATCACTGTGATGACTGGGTTCATGGAGCATTGTGATGAAAGGGGCCATGGAGCATTGAGATGACAGGCGTCATGAGGCATGGTGATGACACTGGTCATGGAGCATTGTGATCAAAGAGATCATGGAGCAATATGATAACAGGGGCCATGGAGCATTGTGATGACAGGTGTATTGGAGCATTGTGATGAAAGTAGTCATGGATCATTGTGATGACATGTGTCCTGGAACACTGTGATGACACAGTTCATTGAGTATTGTGATGACAAGGGTCATAGCGAATTGTGATGACAGGTGTCATGGGGCATTGTGATGACATTGATCATCTAGGAATTTTGATGAAATGTATCATGGAGCACTGTGATGACTGGGGGCATGAAGCATTGTGATGAAAATTGTCCTGGATTATGTGATGACAGCAGTCATGGAGAATTGTGATGACAGGGATTATGCAGCATTGTGTTGACAAGGCTATGGACTATTGTGATGACAATGGTCATGGAGCAATGTGATGAAAGTTTTCATGGAACATCGTGATGAAAAGTGCCTGGGAGCATTGGGACGATAAAGGCCATGGAGCATTGTGATGACAAGTGTCATGGAGCATTGTAATGAAAGGTTTCATTGTGCACTGTGATGACAAGGGGGATGGAGTATTGTGATGAAACTGGTCCTGGAGCATTGTGATAACAGAAGCCGTGGAGCATTGTGATGACAGGCATCATGGAGCATTGTGAAGAAAGGGACGATGGGGAATTGTAATGACAATAGAGAAATGTGATGAAAATGGTCAGCGAGCATAGTGATTAAAGTGGTCATTGAGAATTGTGATGAAAAGCGACATAGAGCATTGTGATGACAAAGGTCAGGGAGAACTGTGATGACCAGGGTCATGTAGCATTGTGATGACACGGTCATGGAACATTGTGATGACAAGAATTCTGGAGCATTGTGATGACAAGGGCCATGGAGCATTGTGATGCCACGGTCATGGAACATTGTGATGACAAAGGCCATGGAGCACTGTGGTGACGGGTGTCATGGAGCATTGAGATGAAACGGGTCATGGACCATTATGATGACAGTGGTCATGGAGAATTGTGATGACAGTGGCCACGGGGAATTTGGATGAAAGGCGTACTGGACCATTTTGAGGAAATGTTTCATGGAGACTTGAGATGACAAGGGCAGTTGAGCATCATGAGGACAGGGGTCATGGGGCATTGTGCTGAAAGCGGTCATGGAGCATTGCGATGAAAAGCGCTATGGAGCATTGTGATGACAAGTGCCATGGAGCAATGTGAATACAAGGGACATGGAGCCTTGTGATGACAAGGGTCATGGATCATTGTAAAAACAGATATCTTTGGGCATTGTGATGACAGGGGCATGGAGCATTTTTATGTAAGTTGCCATGGACAATTGTGATGAAAGGGATCATGTGGATTTGTAATGACAAGGGCCATGGAGCATTGGGATGAAAAAAATCTTGGAGTATTTTGATGAGAGTTGTCATGGAACATTGCGATGAAAAGCACCAAGGAACATTGTGATGACAAGGGCCATCGAGCATTGTGATGACAAGTGTCATGGAGCATTGTGATAACAGGTGTCATGGAGCATCGTGATGACAAATGCCATGGAGAATTGTGATAAGAGGTGGCATTGGGCATTGTGATGAAAGGGGTCATGGAGTACTGTGATTACACGGGCCATGGAGCATTGTGATAACAAGTGACATGGAGAATAGTGATGACAGGCGTCATAGAGCATTGTGATGACAAGTGCCATTTAGCATTTTGATGACAGGAGTCATCAGGCATTGTGTTGACAGGAGTCACGGAGCATTGTGATGACATGGGCCATGGAGCATTGTGAAGACAAGATTCATGGAGCATTGTGATGACACGGGCATGAAGCATGGTGATGAAAACAGACCTGGAGCATTGTGATGACAAGGGCATGGAGCATTGTGATTACAGGAGACATGGAACATTGTGATGTTATTGGCAGGGATCATTGTGATTACAGGGATCATAGAGCCTTGTGATGACAACTGTCATGCAATATTGGGCTGACACAGATCATGGAGCATTTTGATGAGAGTGGCCTTGGAGCACAGTGATGAGAAACGTCATGGGTCATTACGGTGACAGTGGTCAAGGAGCATTGTGATGAAAGTGTTCATGGAGCAATGTGATTATTGGGACAATGGAACATTGGGAATACAAAGGCCATGGAGCATTGAGATAACAGAGTTCATGGGGCATTGTGATGAATGTTGTCATGGATCTCTTTGATAACAAGTGTCCTGAAACCTAGTGATGACACGGTTCATACAGCATTGAGATAACAAGGGCCAAGGCGAATTGTAATGACACGTGTCTTGGGACATCGTGATGACATTGGTCACCTTGCATTGTGATGACAATGGTCATGTAGAATTTTGATTAAAGTTATCATGGATCACTGTGATGCCAAAGGCCAAGGAACATTTTGATGACAAATGTCATTGAGCAATGGGATGACACGGGAATGGAGTATTATGCTGACAAGTGTTCTGGAGCATTGTGATTACAGGGGCCATGGAGCATTGTGATGACAAAGGCATGGAGCGTTGTGATGACAGGGTTCATTGAGCATTGTGATTACAAGACCATGAGGCCTTGTGATGACAGGGGCCTTGGAGCATTGTGATGACAATGGTCATCAAGCATAGTGATGACAGGGTCATAGAGCATTGTGATGAGAAAGACCATGGAGCATGGTGATGACAGAGGCCATGGAACATTGTGGTGACAAGGCCATGTACCACTGTGATTACAAGGGTCATGGAGCATTGTGATGACAAGAGCAGGGAACCTTGTGGTGACCAGGGTCATGGAGACTTTTGATGACAACTTTCATGGAACGTTGTGATGACAGGGTTCATGGACCATTGTGTTGAAAGGGAACATGGAGCAGTGTGATTACAGGGTCCATGGAGCATTGTGAATACATAGGCCATGGAACAATGTGATGACAGGGGTCATGTAGCATTGTGATGACAGGGTCATGGAGCATTGTGATTACAGGTGTTAAGGGGCACTGTGATGACAGGGGGCATGGAGCATTGTGATGAAAATTGTCCTGGAGCATTGTGATGACAGCGGTCACAGAGAGTTGGGATGAAAGGTATCATGCAGCATTGTGATGACAACTGTCATGGATCATTTTGATGACAGGGGTCATGGATTATTCTGATAACAAGGTTCATAAAGCAATTTGATGACATGGGTCATGGAGCATTGTCTTGACACGGGCATGGAGCATTGTAATGATAGGATATCTGGAGCATTGTGATGAAAAGGGGATGGAGCATTTTGATGACAGGGTCCAAGGAGCATTGTGCTGACAATGGCATGGAGCATTGCGATGAAAAGGGTACTGGAGCACTGTGAGGAAAGGAGTCATGGATCAATGTGATGACAGGGGTCATGGAGCTTTGTGATGACAACGGTCATGGAGCATTGTGATGACAGTGGTCATGGAGCTTTGAGATGACAAGCGTCATGGATCATTGGGATGACAGGGGTCATGGAGCTTTGTGATGACAAGGGTCATGGATCATTGTGATGACAGGGGTCATGGAGCTTTGTGATGACAAGGTTCATGGAGCATTGTGATGACACGGTCAAGGAACATTGCGATGACAAGAATTCTGGAGCATTGTGATGAAAGGGCATGGAGCATTGTGATTAAGGTGACAAGGAGCATTGTGATGATATGGGCAGAGAACTTTGTGATGACAGGGGTCATGGAGCATTGTGATGAAAAGTGCCATCGAATATTGTGCTGACAGGGATCATGGAGCATTTTGGTAAGAGAGGCCTTGGAGATTTGTGAAGGCAGGCGTCATGGGGCATTGTGATGACAGCGATCTTGGAGCATTGTGATGAAAGGGGTCATGGAGCACTGTGATTACAGGAGCCATGGAGCATTGTGAATACAAAGACTATGGAGCATTGAGACGACAGGGTTCATGGAGCATTGTGATGAAAGTGATCATGGATCATTGTGATGACAAGTGTCCTGGAACCTTGTGATGACACGGTTCATGGAGCATTGTGATGACAAGGACCATGGCGAATTGTGATGACATCTGTCATGGGGCATTGTGATGACAGTGGTCATCTAGAATTGTGATGAAAGTTATCATGGAGCACTGTGATGACAGGGGACATGGAACATTGTGATGACAAAGGCCATGGAGCATTGTGATGACAAGTGTCATGGGGCATTTTGATGACATTGGCATGGAGCATTATGATGACAAGAGTTCTGGAGCATTTTGATGACAAGGGCATGGAGCATTGTGATGACAGGGCCCATGGAGCATTGCGATGAAAAGGGCAGGGAACACTGTGATGACTGGGTTCATGGAGCATTGTGATGAAAGGGGCCATGGAGCATTGAGATGACAGGCGTCATGAGGCATGGTGATGACACTGGTCATGGAGCATTGTGATCAAAGAAATCATGGAGCAATATGATAACAGGGGCCATGGAGCATTGTGATGACAGGTGTATTGGAGCATTGTGATGAAAGTAGTCATGGATCATTGTGATGACATGTGTCCTGGAACACTGTGATGACACAGTTCATCGAGTATTGTGATGACAAGGGTCATAGCGAATTGTGATGACAGGTGTCATGGGGCATTGTGATGACATTGATCATCTAGGAATTGTGATGAAATGTATCATGGAGAACTGTGATGACTGGGGGCATGAAGCATTGTTATGAAAATTGTCCTGGATTATGTGATGACAGCAGTCATGGAGAATTGTGATGACAGGGATTATGCAGCATTGTGTTGACAAGGGTATGGACTATTGTGATGACAATGGTCATGGAGCAATGTGATGAAAGTTTTCATGGAACATCGTGATGAAAAGTGCCTGGGAGCATTGTGACGATAAAGGCCATGGAGCATTGTGATGACAAGTGTCATGGAGCATTGTAATGAAAGGTTTCATTGTGCACTGTGATGACAAGGGGGATGGAGTATTGTGATGAAACTGGTCCTGGAGCATTGTGATAACAGAAGCCGTGGAGCATTGTGATGACAGGCATCATGGAGCATTGTGAAGAAAGGGACGATGGGGAATTGTAATGACTATAGAGAAATGTGATGAAAATGGTCAGCGAGCATAGTGATTAAAGTGGTCATTGAGAATTGTGATGAAAAGCGACATAGAGCATTGTGATGACAAAGGTCAGGGAGAACTGTGATGACCAGGGTCATGTAGCATTGTGATGACACGGTCATGGAACATTGTGATGACAAGAATTCTGGAGCATTGTGAGGAAAAAGGCATGGAGCATTTTGATTATAGGGGACATGGAACATTGTGATGACAAAGGCCATGGAGCACTGTGGTGACGGGTGTCATGGAGCATTGAGATGAAACGGGTCATGGACCATTATGATGACAGGGGTCATGGAGAATTGTGATGACAGTGGCCACGGGGAATTTGGATGAAAGGCGTACTGGAGCATTTTGAGGAAATGTTTCATGGAGACTTGTGATGACAAGGGCAGTTGAGCATCATGATGACAGGGGTCATGGGGCATTGTGCTGAAAGCGGTCATGGAGCATTGCGATGAAAAGCGCTATGGAGCATTGTGATGACAAGGGCCATGGAGCAATGTGAATACAAGGGACATGGAGCCTTGTGATGACAAGGGTCATGGATCATTGTAAAAACAGATATCTTTGGGCATTGTGATGACAGGGGCATGGAGCATTTTTATGTAAGTTGCCATGGACAATTGTGATGAAAGGGATCATGTGGATTTGTAATGACAAGGGCCATGGAGCATTGGGATGAAACAAATCTTGGAGTATTTTGATGAGAGTTGTCATGGAACATTGCGATGAAAAGCACCAAGGAACATTGTGATGACAAGGGCCATCGAGCATTGTGATGACAAGTGTCATGGAGCATTGTGATGACAGGTGTCATGGAGCATCGTGATGACAAATGCCATGGAGAATTGTGATAAGAGGTGGCATTGGGCATTGTGATGAAAGGGGTCATGGAGTACTGTGATTACAGGGGCCATGGAGCATTGTGATAACAAGTGACATGGAGAATAGTGATGACAGGCGTCATAGAGCATTGTGATGACAAGTGCCATTTAGCATTTTGATGACAGGAGTCATCAGGCATTGTGTTGACAGGAGTCAGGGAGCATTGTGATGACATGGGCCATGGAGCATTGTGAAGACAAGATTCATGGAACATTGTGATGACACGGGCATGAAGCATGGTGATGAAAACAGACCTGGAGCATTGTGATGACAAGGGCATGGAGCATTGTGATTACAGGAGACATGGAACATTGTGATGTTATTGGCAGGGATCGTTGTGATTACAGGGATCACAGAGCCTTGTGTTGACAA
Source organism: Balaenoptera physalus (assembly GCF_965194825.1). Classification (NCBI taxonomy): domain Eukaryota; kingdom Metazoa; phylum Chordata; class Mammalia; order Artiodactyla; family Balaenopteridae; genus Balaenoptera; species Balaenoptera physalus. The sequence continues at coordinate 287,898 of NW_028125684.1, read as the reverse complement.
CTGTCATGCAATATTGGGCTGACACAGATCATGGAGCATTTTGATGAGAGTGGCCTTGGAGCACAGTGATGAGAAACGTCATGGGTCATTACGGTGACAGTGGTCAAGGAGCATTGTGATGAAAGTGTTCATGGAGCAATGTGATTATCGGGACAATGGAACATTGGGAATACAAAGGCCATGGAGCGTTGAGATAACAGAGTTCATGGGGCATTGTGATGAATGTTGTCATGGATCTCTTTGATGACAAGTGTCCTGAAACCTAGTGATGACACGGTTCATACAGCATTGAGATAACAAGGGCCAAGGCGAATTGTGAAAACACGTGTCTTGGGGCATTGTGATGACATTGGTCACCTTGCATTGTGATGACAATGGTCATGTAGAATTTTGATTAAAGTTATCATGGATCACTGTGATGCCAAAGGCCAAGGAACATTTTGATGACAAATGTCATTGAGCAATGGGATGACACGGGAATGGAGTATTATGCTGACAAGTGTTCTGGAGCATTGTGATTACAGGGGCCATGGAGCATTGTGATGACAAAGGCATGGAGCGTTGTGATGACAGGGGTCATTGAGCATTGTGATTACAAGACCATGAGGCATTGTGATGACAGGGGCCTTGCAGCATTGTGATGACAATGGTCATCAAGCATAGTGATGACAGGGGTCATAGAGCATTGTGATGAGAAAGACCATGGAGCATGGTGATGACAGAGGCCATGGAACATTGTGGTGACAAGGCCATGTACCACTGTGATTACAAGGGTCATGGAGCATTGTGATGACAAGAGCAGGGAACCTTGTGGTGACCAGGGTCATGGAGACTTTTGATGACAACTTTCATGGAACGTTGTGATGACAGGGTTCATGGACCATTGTGTTGAAAGGGAACTGGAGCAGTGTGATTACAGGGTCCATGGAGCATTGTGAATACATAGGCCATGGAACAATGTGATGACAGGGGTCATGTAGCATTGTGATGACAGGGTCATGGAGCATTGTGATTACAGGTGTTAAGGGGCACTGTGATGACAGGGGGCATGGAGCATTGTGATGAAAATTGTCCTGGAGCATTGTGATGACAGCGGTGACAGAGAGTTGGGATGAAAGGTATCATGCAGCATTGTGATGACAACTGTCATGGATCATTTTGATGACAGGGGTCATGGATTATTCTGATAACAAGGTTCATAAAGCAATTTGATGACATGGGTCATGGAGCATTGTCTTGACACGGGCATGGAGCATTGTAATGATAGGATATCTGGAGCATTGTGATGAAAAGGGGATGGAGCATTTTGATGACAGGGTCCAAGGAGCATTGTGCTGAAAATGGCATGGAGCATTGTGATGAAAAGGATACTGGAGCACTGTGAGGAAAGGAGTCATGGATCAATGTGATGACAGGGGTCATGGAACTTTGTGATGACAGTGGTCATGGAGCTTTGTGATGACAAGCGTCATGGATCATTGTGATGACAGGGCTCATGGAGCTTTGTGATGACAAGGTTCCTGGATCATGGTGATGACAGGGGTCATGGAGCTTTGTGATGACAAGGTTCATGGAGCATTGTGATGACACGGTCAAGGAACATTGCGATGACAATAATTCTGGAGCATTGTGATGAAAGGGCATGGAGCATTGTGATTAAAGGTGACAAGGAGCATTGTGATGATATGGGCAGAGAACTTTGTGATGACAGGGGTCATGGAGCATTGTGATGAAAAGTGCCATCGAATATTGTGCTGACAGGGATCATGGAGCATTTTGGTAAGAGAGGCCTTGGAGATTTGTGAAGGCAGGCGTCATGGGGCATTGTGATGACAGCGGTCTTGGAGCATTGTGAGGAAAGGGGTCATGGAGCACTGTGATTACAGGAGCCATGGAGCATTGTGAATACAAAGACTATGGAGCATTGAGACGACAGGGTTCATGGAGCATTGTGATGAAAGTGATCATGGATCATTGTGATGACAAGTGTCCTGGAACCTTGTGATGACACGGTTCATGGAGCATTGTGATGACAAGGACCATGGCGAATTGTGATGACATCTGTCATGGGGCATTGTGATGACAGTGGTCATCTAGAATTGTGATGAAAGTTATCATGGAGCACTGTGATGACAGGGGCCATGGAACATTGTGATGACAAAGGCCATGGAGCATTGTGATGACAAGTGTCATGGGGCATTTCGATGACATTGGCATGAAGCATTATGATGACAAGAGTTCTGGAGCATTTTGATGACAAGGGCATGGAGAATTGTGATGACAGGGGCCATGGAACATTGTGATGACAAAGGCCATGGAGCATTGTGATGACAAGTGTCATGGGGCATTTTGATGACATTGGCATGGAGCATTATGATGACAAGAGTTCTGGAGCATTTTGATGACAAGGGCATGGAGCATTGTGATGACAGGGCCCATGGAGCATTGCGATGAAAAGGGCAGGGAACACTGTGATGACTGGGTTCATGGAGCATTGTGATGAAAGGGGCCATGGAGCATTGAGATGACAGGCGTCATGAGGCATGGTGATGACACTGGTCATGGAGCATTGTGATCAAAGAGATCATGGAGCAATATGATAACAGGGGCCATGGAGCATTGTGATGACAGGTGTATTGGAGCATTGTGATGAAAGTAGTCATGGATCATTGTGATGACATGTGTCCTGGAACACTGTGATGACACAGTTCATCGAGTATTGTGATGACAAGGGTCATAGCGAATTGTGATGACAGGTGTCATGGGGCATTGTGATGACATTGATCATCTAGGAATTGTGATGAAATGTATCATGGAGCACTGTGATGACTGGGGGCATGAAGCATTGTTATGAAAATTGTCCTGGATTATGTGATGACAGCAGTCATGGAGAATTGTGATGACAGGGATTATGCAGCATTGTGTTGACAAGGGTATGGACTATTGTGATGACAATGGTCATGGAGCAATGTGATGAAAGTTTTCATGGAACATCGTGATGAAAAGTGCCTGAGATCATTGTGACGATAAAGGCCATGGAGCATTGTGATGACAAGTGTCATGGAGCATTGTAATGAAAGGTTTCATTGTGCACTGTGATGACAAGGGGGATGGAGTATTGTGATGAAACTGGTCCTGGAGCACTGTGATAACAGAAGCCGTGGAGCATTGTGATGACAGGCATCATGGAGCATTTTGAAGAAAGGGACGATGGGGAATTGTAATGACAATAGAGAAATGTGATGAAAATGGTCAGCGAGCATAGTGATTAAAGTGGTCATTGAGAATTGTGATGAAAAGCGACATAGAGCATTGTGATGACAAAGGTCAGGGAGAACTGTGATGACCAGGGTCATGTAGCATTGTGATGACACGGTCATGGAACATTGTGATGACAAGAATTCTGGAGCATTGTGAGGAAAAAGGCATGGAGCATTTTGATTATAGGGGACATGGAACATTGTGATGGCAAAGGCCATGGAGCACTGTGGTGACGGGTGTCATGGAGCATTGAGATGAAACGGGTCATGGACCATTATGATGACAGTGGTCATGGAGAATTGTGATGACAGTGGCCACGGGGAATTTGGATGAAAGGCGTACTGGAGCATTTTGAGGAAATGTTTCATGGAGACTTGTGATGACAAGGGCAGTTGAGCATCATGATGACAGGGGTCATGGGGCATTGTGCTGAAAGCGGTCATGGAGCATTGCGATGAAAAGCGCTATGGAGCATTGTGATGACAAGGGCCATGGAGCAATGTGAATACAAGGGACATGGAGCCTTGTGATGACAAGGGTCATGGATCATTGTAAAAACAGATATCTTTGGGCATTGTGATGACAGGGGCATGGAGCATTTTTATGTAAGTTGCCATGGACAATTGTGATGAAAGGGATCATGTGGATTTGTAATGACAAGGGCCATGGAGCATTGGGATGAAACAAATCTTGGAGTATTTTGATGAGAGTTGTCATGGAACATTGCGATGAAAAGCACCAAGGAACATTGTGATGACAAGGGCCATCGAGCATTTTGATGACAAGTGTCATGGAGCATTGTGATGACAGGTGTCATGGAGCATCGTGATGACAAATGCCATGGAGAATTGTGATAAGAGGTGGCATTGGGCATTGTGATGAAAGGGGTCATGGAGTACTGTGATTACAGGGGCCATGGAGCATTGTGATAACAAGTGACATGGAGAATAGTGATGACAGGCGTCATAGAGCATTGTGATGACAAGTGCCATTTAGCATTTTGATGACAGGAGTCATCAGGCATTGTGTTGACAGGAGTCACGGAGCATTGTGATGACATGGGCCATGGAGCATTGTGAAGACAAGATTCATGGAGCATTGTGATGACACGGGCATGAAGCATGGTGATGAAAACAGACCTGGAGCATTGTGATGACAAGGGCATGGAGCATTGTGATTACAGGAGACATGGAACATTGTGATGTTATTGGCAGGGATCATTGTGATTACAGGGATCATAGAGCCTTGTGATGACAACTGTCATGCAATATTGGGCTGACACAGATCATGGAGCATTTTGATGAGAGTGGCCTTGGAGCACAGTGATGAGAAACGTCATGGGTCATTACGGTGACAGTGGTCAAGGAGCATTGTGATGAAAGTGTTCATGGAGCAATGTGATTATCGGGACAATGGAACATTGGGAATACAAAGGCCATGGAGCATTGAGATAACAGAGTTCATGGGGCATTGTGATGAATGTTGTCATGGATCTCTTTGATGACAAGTGTCCTGAAACCTAGTGATGACACGGTTCATACAGCATTGAGATAACAAGGGCCAAGGCGAATTGTGATGACACGTGTCTTGGGGCATTGTGATGACATTGGTCACCTTGCATTGTGATGACAATGGTCATGTAGAATTTTGATTAAAGTTATCATGGATCACTGTGATGCCAAAGGCCAAGGAACATTTTGATGACAAATGTCATTGAGCAATGGGATGACACGGGAATGGAGTATTATGCTGACAAGTGTTCTGGAGCATTGTGATTACAGGGGCCATGGAGCATTGTGATGACAAAGGCATGGAGCATTGTGATGACAGGGGTCATTGAGCATTGTGATTACAAGACCATGAGGCATTGTGATGACAGGGGCCTTGGAGCATTGTGATGACAATGGTCATCAAGCATAGTGATGACAGGGGTCATAGAGCATTGTGATGAGAAAGACCATGGAGCATGGTGATGACAGAGGCCATGGAACATTGTGGTGACAAGGCCATGTACCACTGTGATTACAAGGGTCATGGAGCATTGTGATGACAAGAGCAGGGAACCTTGTGGTGACCAGGGTCATGGAGACTTTTGATGACAACTTTCCTGGAACGTTGTGATGACAGGGTTCATGGACCATTGTGTTGAAAGGGAACATGGAGCAGTGTGATCACAGGGTCCATGGAGCATTGTGAATACATAGGCCATGGAACAATGTGATGACAGGGTTCATGTAGCATTGTGATGACAGGGTCATGGAGCATTGTGATTACAGGTGTTAAGGGGCACTGTGATGACAGGGGGCATGGAGCATTGTGATGAAAATTGTCCTGGAGCATTGTGATGACAGCGGTCACAGAGAGTTGGGATGAAAGGTATCATGCAGCATTGTGATGACAACTGTCATGGATCATTTTGATGACAGGGGTCATGGATTATTCTGAAAACAAGGTTCATAAAGCAATTTGATGACATGGGTCATGGTGCATTGTCTTGACACGGGCATGGAGCATTGTAATGATAGGATATCTGGAGCATTGTGATGAAAAGGGGATGGAGCATTTTGATGACAGGGTCCAAGGAGCATTGTGCTGACAATGGCATGGAGCATTGTGATGAAAAGGGTACTGGAGCACTGTGAGGAAAGGAGTCATGGATCAATGTGATGACAGGGGTCATGGAGCTTTGTGATGACAACGGTCATGGAGCATTGTGATGACACGGTCAAGGAACATTGCCATGACAAGAATTCTGGAGCATTGTGATGAATGGGCATGGAGCATTGTGATTAAAGGTGACAAGGAGCATTGTGATGATATGGGCAGAGAACTTTGTGATGACAGGGGTCATGGAGCATTGTGATGAAAAGTGCCATCGAATATTGTGCTGACAGGGATCATGGAGCATTTTGGTAAGAGAGGCCTTGGAGATTTGTGAAGGCAGGCGTCATGGGGCATTGTGATGACAGCGGTCTTGGAGCATTGTGATGAAAGGGGTCATGGAGCACTGTGATTACAGGAGCCATGGAGCATTGTGAATACAAAGACTATGGAGCATTGAGACGACAGGGTTCATGGAGCATTGTGATGAAAGTGATCATGGATCATTGTGATGACAAGTGTCCTGGAACCTTGTGATGACACGGTTCATGGAGCATTGTGATGACAAGGACCATGGCGAATTGTGATGACATCTGTCATGGGGCATTGTGATGACAGTGGTCATCTAGAATTGTGATGAAAGTTATCATGGAGCACTGTGATGACAGGGGCCATGGAACGTTGTGATGACAAAGGCCATGGAGCATTGTGATGACAAGCGTCATGGGGCATTTTGATGACATTGGCATGGAGCATTATGATGACAAGAGTTCTGGAGCATTTTGATGACAAGGGCATGGAGAATTGTGATGACAGGGGCCATGGAACATTGTGATGACAAAGGCCATGGAGCATTGTGATGACAAGTGTCATGGGGCATTTTGATGACATTGGCATGGAGCATTATGATGACAAGAGTTCTGGAGCATTTTGATGACAAGGGCATGGAGCATTGTGGTGACAGTGCCCATGGAGCATTGCGATGAAAAGGGCAGGGAACACTGTGATGACTGGGGTCATGGAGCATTGTGATGAAAGGGGCCATGGAGCATTGAGATGACAGGCCTCATGAGGCATGGTGATGACACTGGTCATGGAGCATTGTGATCAAAGAGATCATGGAGCAATATGATAACAGGGGCCAATGGAGCATTGTGATGACAGGTGTATTGGAGCATTGTGATGAAAGTAGTCATGGATCATTGTGATGACATGTGTCCTGGAACACTGTGATGACACAGTTCATCGAGTATTGTGATGACAAGGGTCATAGCGAATTGTGATGACAGGTGACATGGGGCATTGTGATGACATTGATCATCTAGGAATTGTGATGAAATGTATCATGGAGCACTGTGATGACTGGGGGCATGAAGCATTGTTATGAAAATTGTCCTGGATTATGTGATGACAGCAGTCATGGAGAATTGTGATGACAGGGATTATGCAGCATTGTGTTGACAAGGGTATGGACTATTGTGATGACAATGGTCATGGAGCAATGTGATGAAAGTTTTCATGGAACATCGTGATGAAAAGTGCCTGGGAGCATTGTGACGATAAAGGCCATGGAGCATTGTGATGACAAGTGTCATGGAGCATTGTAATGAAAGGTTTCATTGTGCACTGTGATGACAAGGGGGATGGAGTATTGTGAGGAAACTGGTCCTGGAGCATTGTGATAACAGAAGCCGTGGAGCATTGTGATGACAGGCATCATGGAGCATTGCGAAGAAAGGGACGATGGGGAATTGTAATGACAATAGAGAAATGTGATGAAAATGGTCAGCGAGCATAGTGATTAAAGAGGTCATTGAGAATTGTGATGAAAAGCGACATAGAGCATTGTGATGACAAAGGTCAGGGAGAACTGTGATGACCAGGGTCATGTAGCATTGTGATGACACGGTCATGGAACATTGTGATGACAAGAATTCTGGAGCATTGTGATGACAAGGGCCATGGAGCATTGTGATGCCACGGTCATGGAACATTGTGATGACAAGAATTCTGGAGCATTGTGAGGAAAAAGGCATGGAGCATTTTGATTATAGGGGACATGGAACATTGTGATGACAAAGGCCATGGAGCACTGTGGTGACGGGTGTCATGGAGCATTGAGATGAATCGGGTCATGGACCATTATGATGACAGTGGTCATGGAGAATTGTGATGACAGTGGCCACGGGGAATTTGGATGAAAGGCGTACTGGAGCATTTTGAGGAAATGTTTCATGGAGACTTGTGATGACAAGGGCAGTTGAGCATCATGATGACAGGGGTCATGGGGCATTGTGCTGAAAGCGGTCATGGAGCATTGCGATGAAAAGCGCTATGGAGCATTGTGATGACAAGGGCCATGGAGCAATGTGAATACAAGGGACATGGAGCCTTGTGATGACAAGGGTCATGGATCATTGTAAAAACAGATATCTTTGGGCATTGTGATGACAGGGGCATGGAGCATTTTTATGTAAGTTGCCATGGACAATTGTGATGAAAGGGATCATGTGGATTTGTAATGACAAGGGCCATGGAGCATTGGGATGAAACAAATCTTGGAGTATTTTGATGAGAGTTGTCATGGAACATTGCGATGAAAAGCACCAAGGAACATTGTGATGACAAGGGCCATCGAGCATTGTGATGACAAGTGTCATGGAGCATTGTGATGACAGGTGTCATGGAGCATCGTGATGACAAATGCCATGGAGAATTGTGATAAGAGGTGGCATTGGGCATTGTGATGAAAGGGGTCATGGAGTACTGTGATTACAGGGGCCATGGAGCATTGTGAAAACAAGTGACATGGAGAATAGTGATGACAGGCGTCATAGAGCATTGTGATGACAAGTGCCATTTAGCATTTTGATGACAGGAGTCATCAGGCATTGTGTTGACAGGAGTCACGGAGCATTGTGATGACATGGGCCATGGAGCATTGTGAGGACAAGATTCATGGAGCATTGTGATGACACGGGCATGAAGCATGGTGATGAAAACAGACCTGGAGCATTGTGATGACAAGGGCATGGAGCATTGTGATTACAGGAGACATGGAACATTGTGATGTTATTGGCAGGGATCATTGTGATTACAGGGATCATAGAGCCTTGTGATGACAACTGTCATGCAATATTGGGCTGACACAGATCATGGAGCATTTTGATGAGAGTGGCCTTGGAGCACAGTGAGGAGAAACGTCATGGGTCATTACGGTGACAGTGGTCAAGGAGCATTGTGATGAAAGTGTTCATGGAGCAATGTGATTATCGGGACAATGGAACATTGGGAATACAAAGGCCATGGAGCATTGAGATAACAGAGTTCATGGGGCATTGTGATGAATGTTGTCATGGATCTCTTTGATGACAAGTGTCCTGAAACCTAGTGATGACATGGTTCATACAGCATTGAGATAACAAGAACCAAGGCGAATTGTGATGACATGTGTCTTGGGGCATTGTGATGACATTGGTCACCTTGCATTGTGATGAAAGTTATCATGGAGCACTGTGATGACAGGGGCCATGGAGCATTGTGATGACAAGTGTCAAGGAGCATTGTGGTGACACGGGAATGGAGCATTATGTTGAAAAGAGTTCTGGAGCGTTGTGATGACTAGTGCATGAAGCATTGTGATTACAGGGGCCATGGAGCATGGCGATGACAAGGGTCATCGAGCATTGTGATGAGAGGGGTCATGGAGCATTGTGATGACAAGGAACATGGCGAATTGTGATGACAGGGTTCATGGGGCATTGTGATGACAGGGGGCCTGGAACATTGTGATGAAAATGGTCCTGGAGCATTGTGATGACAGCGGTCACGGAAAATTGTGATGACAGTAATTATGCAGCATTGTGATGACTAGGGTCATGGAGCATTGTGATGACAGTGGTCGGTGAACATTGTGACGACAAGGTTCATGAAGCATTGTGATGACAAGGGCTTTGAGCATTGTGATGGAATGGGTCATCGTGAATTGTGATGACAGGGGTCATGGAGCATTGCGTTGACATGGGTATGGAGCATTTTAATGAGAAGAGATCTGGAGCATTGTAATGACAAGGGTATGGAGCATTTTCAGTACAGGGGCCAAGGGGCATTGTGCTGACAAGTGCATGGTGCATTGTGATGAGAAGTGGTATGGACCATTGTGATGAAAATATTACTGGAGCATTGTGAAGAAAGCGGTCATGGATCATTGTGATGACAGGGTTCATGGAGCTTTGTGATGACAAGGACCATGGAGCATGGTGATGACAGGGGTCATGGGGCATTGTGATGACAGGTGGCATTGGGAATTGTGATGAAAGGGTCATGGAGCACTCTGATGAAAGTTTTCCTGGAGCATTGTGATGAAAAGAACCATGGATTATTGTGATGACAAGTGCCATGGAGCATTGTGAGGACAAGTGTCATGGAATATTTTGCTGACAGGAATCATGGAGCATTGTGATGAGTGGGGCCATGGAGCATTGTGATGAAAGACGTCATGGGGCATTGTTATGACAGTGGTCATGGGGCATTGTGATGAAAGGGATCATGGGGCAATGTGATTACAGGGGCCATGGAGCATTGTGAATACATAGGACATAGAGCATTGTGATGAGAGGTGTCATGGAGCATTGTGATGAAAGTGGTCATGGATCATTTTGATGACAAGTGACCTGGAACATTGTGATGACACGGTTCATGGAGCACTGTAATGACAAGGGCAATGGCGAATTGTGATGACAGGTGTCATGGGGAAAGGTGATGACAGTGGTCATCTCGAATTGTCATGAAAGGTATCATGGAGCACTGTGATGACAAGGGCTATGGAGCATTGTGATGACATAGGCCATGGAACATTGTGATGACAAGTGTTATGGAGCATTGTGATGACACGGGCATGGAGCATTGTGATGACAAGGGTCATCGAGCATTGTGATGACAGGGGCCCTGGAGCATTGTGTTGACACGAGCATTGAGCAATGTGAGGAGAAGAGATCTGGAGCATTGTGATGACAAGGGTATGGAGCATTTTGATTACAGGGGCCAAGGAGCATTGTGCTGACAAGGCATTGTGCACTGTCATGACAAGTGGCATGGAGCATTGTGATGAAAGTTGTAATTGACCATTGTGATTACATGTGTCCTGGAAACTTATGATGACACAGTTCAAGGAGCATTGTGATGACAAGGGCCATGGCGAATTGTGATATAAGGTGTCACGGGGCATTTTGATGACAGTGGTCATCTAGCATTGTGATGAAAGGTATCATGGAGCACTGTGATGACAGGGGCCATGTAGCATTCTGATGACAAAGGCCATGGAGCATTATGATGACTCAGGCATGGGACATTATGATGACAAGCGGTCTGGAGCATTGTGATGACAAGGGCATGGAGCATTGTGATTATAGGGGCCATGGAGCATTGTGATGACCATGGCATGGAGAATTGTGATGACATGGGTCATCGAGCATTGTGATGACCAGGGTCTTGGAGCATTGTGTTGACACAGGCATGGAGCATTGTGATGAGAAGAGAACTGGAACATTGTGATGACAAGGGCATGGAGCATTGTGATTATAGGGGCCAAGGAGCACTGTGCTGACAAGGGCATGGTGTATTGTGATGAAAAGGGCATGGAGAATTGTGATGACATGGACAGGGAACATTGTGATCACAGAGGTCATGGAAAATTGTGATGACAAGTGTCATGGAACATTGTGCTGACAGGGATCATGGAGCTTTGTGATGAGAAAGGTTTTCGAGCATTGTGATGACAGGTGTCATGGGGCATTGTGATGACAGTGGTCATGGAGCAGTGTGATGAAAGGTGTCATGGAGCGCTGTGATTACAGCGGCCATGGAGCATTGAGATGACAGGGGCAATGGAGCCTTGTGATGAAAACTGTCCTGGAACCTTGTGATGACACGGTTCATGGAGCATTGTGATGGCATGGGCCATGGCGAATTGTGATGACAGGTGTCATGGGGCATTGAGATGACAGGGTGCATGGAGCATTGCAGTGAATGTGGTCATAGAGCATTGTGATGAAAAGCACCATGGAGCATTGTGATGACAAGGGTCATAGAGCATGGTGATGACACTAGTCATGGAGCATTGTGATAACATGAGATCTGGAGCGTAGTGATGACAAGTGTCATGGAACATTGTGATGAAAGTGATCATGGAGCAATGTGATTACATGGGCCATGCAGCAATGTGAATACATAGGCCATGGAGCATTGTGATGACAGGGGTCATGGAACATTGTGATGAATGTGGTCACGGATCATTGTGATGACAAGTGTCCTGGAACATTGTGATGACATGGCGCATGGAACATTGTGATTACAAGGGCCATGGCGAATTGTGGTGACAAGTGTCATGGGGCACTGTGATGTCATTGGTCACCTAGGATTGTGATGAAAGGTATCATGGAGCACTGTGATGACAGGGGCCGTAGAGCATTGTGATGACAAATGCCATGGAGCATTGTGATGACAAGTGTCATGGAGCATTGTATGACATTTGCATGGTGCATTATGATGACAAGAGTTCTGGAGCATTATGATGACAAAGGCATGGAGCATTGTGATTACAGGGGCCATGGAGCTATGTGATGACATGGGCAGGGAACACTGTGATGGCAGGTGTCATGGATCGTTGTGATGACAACTGTCATGGAACATTGTGGTGAGAGGTGTCATGGAGCATTCTTAGTACATAGGCCATGGAGCATTGTGATGTCGGGGTCATGGGAATTGTAATGAAAATTGTCATGGATCATTGTGATGACAAGTGTCCCAGAACATTGTGATGACCAGGTTCATGGAGCATTGTGAAGACAAGGGCCATGGCGAATTGTGATGACAGGTGTCATGGAGCATTTTGATGACAATGGCCATGGAACATTCTGATGACAAGTGTCATGGACCATTGTGATGACACGTGCATGGAGCATTATGATGACAAGAGTTCTGGAGCATTGTGATGACAAGGGCATGGAGCATTGTGATTACAAGGTTCATCGAGCATTGTGATGACAATGGTCATGGAATGTTGTGATGTCAACAGCCATGGCGCATTGTGAGCACAGGTGTCATGGGGCATTGTAATGACAGTGCTCATGGAGCATTGTGATGAAAGGCATCATGGTGTAATGTGATTACAGGGGCCACGGAGAATGGTGAAAACATAGGGCATGGAGCATTGTGATGACAGGGGTCATGAAATATTGTGACGAAAGTGGTCATGGATCACTGTGATGACAAGTTTCCTGCAACATTGTGATGACACGGTTCAGGGAGCATTGTGAAGACAAGGGCCATGGCGAATTGTGATGACAGATGTCAGGTGGCATTGTGATGATAGTGGTCATCTAGAATTGTGATGAAATGTATCATGGAGCACTGTAATGACAGGGGCCATGGAGCATTGTGATGACAAGTGTCAAGGAGAATTGTGGTGACACGGGAATGGAGCATTATGTTGAAAAGAGTTCTGGAGCGTTGTGATGACTAGTGCATGAAGCATTGTGATTACAGGGGCCATGGAGCATGGCGATGACAAGGGTCATCGAGCATTGTGATGAGAGGGGTCATGGAGCATTGTGATGACAAGGAACATGGCGAATTGTGATGACAGGGTTCATGGGGCATTGTGATGACAGGGGGCCTGGAACATTGTGATGAAAATGGTCCTGGAGCATTGTGATGACAGCGGTCACAGAAAATTGTGATGACAGTAATTACGCAGCATTGTGATGACTAGGGTCATGGAGCATTGTGATGACAGTGGTCGGTGAACATTGTGACGACAAGGTTCATGAAGCATTGTGATGACAAGGGCTTTGAGCATTGTGATGGAATGGGTCATCGTGAATTGTGATGACAGGGGTCATGGAGCATTGCGTTGACATGGGTATGGAGCATTTTAATGAGAAGAGATCTGGAGCATTGTAATGACAAGGGTATGGAGCATTTTGAGTACAGGGGCCAAGGGGCATTGTGCTGACAAGTGCATGGTGCATTGTGATGAGAAGTGGTATGGACCATTGTGATGAAAATGTTACTGGAGCATTGTGAAGAAAGCGGTCATGGATCATTGTGATGACAGGGTTCATGGAGCTTTGTGATGACAAGGACCATGGAGCATGGTGATGACAGGGGTCATGGGGCATTGTGATGACAGGTGGCATTGGGAATTGTGATGAAAGGGTCATGGAGCACTCTGATGAAAGTTTTCCTGGAGCATTGTGATGAAAAGAACCATGGATTATTGTGATGACAAGTGCCATGGAGCATTGTGAGGACAAGTGTCATGGAATATTTTGCTGACAGGAATCATGGAGCATTGTGATGAGTGGGGCCATGGAGCATTGTGATGAAAGACGTCATGGGGCATTGTTATGACAGTGGTCATGGGGCATTGTGATGAAAGGGATCATGAGGCAATGTGATTACAGGGGCCATGGAGCATTGTGAATACATAGGACATAGAGCATTGTGATGAGAGGTGTCATGGAGCATTGTGATGAAAGTGGTCATGGATCATTTTGATGACAAGTGACCTGGAACATTGTGATGACACGGTTCATGGAGCACTGTAATGACAAGGGCAATGGCGAATTGTGATGACAGGTGTCATGGGGAAAGGTGATGACAGTGGTCATCTCGAATTGTCATGAAAGGTATCATGGAGCACTGTGATGACAAGGGCTATGGAGCATTGTGATGACATAGGCCATGGAACATTGTGATGACAAGTGTTATGGAGCATTGTGATGACACGGGCATGGAGCATTGTGATGACAAGGGTCATCGAGCATTGTGATGACAGGGGCCCTGGAGCATTGTGTTGACACGAGCATTGAGCAATGTGATGAGAAGAGATCTGGAGCATTGTGATGACAAGGGTATGGAGCATTTTGATTACAGGGGCCAAGGAGCATTGTGCTGACAAGGCATTGTGCACTGTCATGACAAGTGGCATGGAGCATTGTGATGAAAGTTGTAATTGACCATTGTGATTACATGTGTCCTGGAAACTTATGATGACACAGTTCAAGGAGCATTGTGATGACAAGGGCCATGGCGAATTGTGATATAAGGTGTCACGGGGCATTTTGATGACAGTGGTCATCTAGCATTGTGATGAAAGGTATCATGGAGCACTGTGATGACAGGGGCCATGTAGCATTCTGATGACAAAGGCCATGGAGCATTATGATGACTCAGGCATGGGACATTATGATGACAAGCGGTCTGGAGCATTTTGATGACAAGGGCATGGAGCATTGTGATTATAGGGGCCATGGAGCATTGTGATGACCATGGCATGGAGAATTGTGATGACATGGGTCATCGAGCATTGTGATGACCAGGGTCTTGGAGCATTGTGTTGACACAGGCATGGAGCATTGTGATGAGAAGAGAACTGGAACATTGTGATGACAAGGGCATGGAGCATTGTGATTATAGGGGCCAAGGAGCACTGTGCTGACAAGGGCATGGTGTATTGTGATGAAAAGGGCATGGAGAATTGTGATGACATGGACAGGGAACATTGTGATCACAGAGGTCATGGAAAATTGTGATGACAAGTGTCATGGAACATTGTGCTGACAGGGATCATGGAGCTTTGTGATGAGAAAGGTTTTCGAGCATTGTGATGACAGGTGTCATGGGGCATTGTGATGACAGTGGTCATGGAGCAGTGTGATGAAAGGTGTCATGGAGCGCTGTGATTACAGCGGCCATGGAGCATTGAGATGACAGGGGCAATGGAGCCTTGTGATGAAAACTGTCCTGGAACCTTGTGATGACACGGTTCATGGAGCATTGTGATGGCATGGGCCATGGCGAATTGTGATGACAGGTGTCATGGGGCATTGAGATGACAGGGTGCATGGAGCATTGCAGTGAATGTGGTCATAGAGCATTGTGATGAAAAGCACCATGGAGCATTGTGATGACAAGGGTCATAGAGCATGGTGATGACACTAGTCATGGAGCATTGTGATAACATGAGATCTGGAGCGTAGTGATGACAAGTGTCATGGAACATTGTGATGAAAGTGATCATGGAGCAATGTGATTACATGGGCCATGCAGCAATGTGAATACATAGGCCATGGAGCATTGTGATGACAGGGGTCATGGAACATTGTGATGAATGTGGTCACGGATCATTGTGATGACAAGTGTCCTGGAACATTGTGATGACATGGCGCATGGAACATTGTGATTACAAGGGCCATGGCGAATTGTGGTGACAAGTGTCATGGGGCACTGTGATGTCATTGGTCACCTAGGATTGTGATGAAAGGTATCATGGAGCACTGTGATGACAGGGGCCGTGGAGCATTGTGATGACAAATGCCATGGAGCATTGTGATGACAAGTGTCATGGAGCATTGTATGACATTTGCATGGTGCATTATGATGACAAGAGTTCTGGAGCATTATGATGACAAAGGCATGGAGCATTGTGATTACAGGGGCCATGGAGCTATGTGATGACATGGGCAGGGAACACTGTGATGGCAGGTGTCATGGATCGTTGTGATGACAACTGTCATGGAACATTGTGGTGAGAGGTGTCATGGAGCATTCTTAGTACATAGGCCATGGAGCATTGTGATGTCGGGGTCATGGGAATTGTAATGAAAATTGTCATGGATCATTGTGATGACAAGTGTCCCAGAACATTGTGATGACCAGGTTCATGGAGCATTGTGAAGACAAGGGCCATGGCGAATTGTGATGACAGGTGTCATGGAGCATTTTGATGACAATGGCCATGGAACATTCTGATGACAAGTGTCATGGACCATTGTGATGACACGTGCATGGAGCATTATGATGACAAGAGTTCTGGAGCATTGTGATGACAAGGGCATGGAGCATTGTGATTACAAGGTTCATCGAGCATTGTGATTACAGTGGTCATGGAATGTTGTGATGTCAACAGCCATGGCACATTGTGAGCACAGGTGTCATGGGGCATTGTAATGACAGTGCTCATGGAGCATTGTGATGAAAGGCATCAGGGTGTAATGTGATTACAGGGGCCACGGAGAATGGTGAAAACATAGGGCATGGAGCATTGTGATGACAGGGGTCATGAAATATTGTGACGAAAGTGGTCATGGATCACTGTGATGACAAGTTTCCTGAAACATTGTGATGACACGGTTCAGGGAGCATTGTGAAGACAAGGGCCATGGCGAATTGTGATGACAGATGTCAGGTGGCATTGTGATGATAGTGGTCATCTAGAATTGTGATGAAATGTATCATGGAGCACTGTGATGACAGGGGCCATGGAGCATTGTGATGACAAGTGTCAAGGAGCATTGTGGTGACACGGGAATGGAGCATTATGTTGAAAAGAGTTCTGGAGCGTTGTGATGACTAGTGCATGAAGCATTGTGATTACAGGGGCCATGGAGCATGGCGATGACAAGGGTCATCGAGCATTGTGATGAGAGGGGTCATGGAGCATTGTGATGACAAGGAACATGGCGAATTGTGATGACAGGGTTCATGGGGCATTGTGATGACAGGGGGCCTGGAACATTGTGATGAAAATGGTCCTGGAGCATTGTGATGACAGCGGTCACGGAAAATTGTGATGACAGTAATTATGCAGCATTGTGATGACTAGGGTCATGGAACATTGTGATGACAGTGGTCGGTGAACATTGTGACGACAAGGTTCATGAAGCATTGTGATGACAAGGGCTTTGAGCATTGTGATGGAATGGGTCATCGTGAATTGTGATGACAGGGGTCATGGAGCATTGCGTTGACATGGGTATGGAGCATTTTAATGAGAAGAGATCTGGAGCATTGTAATGACAAGGGTATGGAGCATTTTGAGTACAGGGGCCAAGGGGCATTGTGCTGACAAGTGCATGGTGCATTGTGATGAGAAGTGGTATGGACCATTGTGATGAAAATGTTACTGGAGCATTGTGAAGAAAGCGGTCATGGATCATTGTGATGACAGGGTTCATGGAGCTTTGTGATGACAAGGACCATGGAGCATGGTGATGACAGGGGTCATGGGGCATTGTGATGACAGGTGGCATTGGGAATTGTGATGAAAGGGTCATGGAGCACTCTGATGAAACTTTTCCTGGAGCATTGTGATGAAAAGAACCATGGATTATTGTGATGACAAGTGCCATGGAGCATTGTGAGGACAAGTGTCATGGAATATTTTGCTGACAGGAATCATGGAGCATTGTGATGAGTGGGGCCATGGAGCATTGTGATGAAAGACGTCATGGGGCATTGTTATGACAGTGGTCATGGGGCATTGTGATGAAAGGGATCATGGGGCAATGTGATTACAGGGGCCATGGAGCATTGTGACTACATAGGACATAGAGCATTGTGATGAGAGGTGTCATGGAGCATTGTGATGAAAGTGGTCATGGATCATTTTGATGACAAGTGACCTGGAACATTGTGATGACACGGTTCATGGAGCACTGTAATGACAAGGGCAATGGCGAATTGTGATGACAGGTGTCATGGGGAAAGGTGATGACAGTGGTCATCTCGAATTGTCATGAAAGGTATCATGGAGCACTGTGATGACAAGGGCTATGGAGCATTGTGATGACAAGTGTTATGGAGCATTGTGATGACACGGGCATGGAGCATTGTGATGACAAGGGTCATCGAGCATTGTGATGACAGGGGCCCTGGAGCATTGTGTTGACACGAGCATTGAGCAATGTGATGAGAAGAGATCTGGAGCATTGTGATGACAAGGGTATGGAGCATTTTGATTACAGGGGCCAAGGAGCATTGTGCTGACAAGGCATTGTGCACTGTCATGACAAGTGGCATGGAGCATTGTGATGAAAGTTGTAATTGACCATTGTGATTACATGTGTCCTGGAAACTTATGATGACACAGTTCAAGGAGCATTGTGATGACAAGGGCCATGGCGAATTGTGATATAAGGTGTCACGGGGCATTTTGATGACAGTGGTCATCTAGCATTGTGATGAAAGGTATCATGGAGCACTGTGATGACAGGGGCCATGTAGCATTCTGATGACAAAGGCCATGGAGCATTATGATGACTCAGGCATGGGACATTATGATGACAAGCGGTCTGGAGCATTGTGATGACAAGGGCATGGAGCATTGTGATTATAGGGGCCATGGAGCATTGTGATGACCATGGCATGGAGAATTGTGATGACATGGGTCATCGAGCATTGTGATGACCAGGGTCTTGGAGCATTGTGTTGACACAGGCATGGAGCATTGTGATGAGAAGAGAACTGGAACATTGTGATGACAAGGGCATGGAGCATTGTGATTATAGGGGCCAAGGAGCACTGTGCTGACAAGGGCATGGTGTATTGTGATGAAAAGGGCATGGAGAATTGTGATGACATGGACAGGGAACATTGTGATCACAGAGGTCATGGAAAATTGTGATGACAAGTGTCATGGAACATTGTGCTGACAGGGATCATGGAGCTTTGTGATGAGAAAGGTTTTCGAGCATTGTGATGACAGGTGTCATGGGGCATTGTGATGACAGTGGTCATGGAGCAGTGTGATGAAAGGTGTCATGGAGCGCTGTGATTACAGCGGCCATGGAGCATTGAGATGACAGGGGCAATGGAGCCTTGTGATGAAAACTGTCCTGGAACCTTGTGATGACACGGTTCATGGAGCATTGTGATGGCATGGGCCATGGCGAATTGTGATGACAGGTGTCATGGGGCATTGAGATGACAGGGTGCATGGAGCATTGCAGTGAATGTGGTCATAGAGCATTGTGATGAAAAGCACCATGGAGCATTGTGATGACAAGGGTCATAGAGCATGGTGATGACACTAGTCATGGAGCATTGTGATAACATGAGATCTGGAGCGTAGTGATGACAAGTGTCATGGAACATTGTGATGAAAGTGATCATGGAGCAATGTGATTACATGGGCCATGCAGCAATGTGAATACATAGGCCATGGAGCATTGTGATGACAGGGGTCATGGAACATTGTGATGAATGTGGTCACGGATCATTGTGATGACAAGTGTCCTGGAACATTGTGATGACATGGCGCATGGAACATTGTGATTACAAGGGCCATGGCGAATTGTGGTGACAAGTGTCATGGGGCACTGTGATGTCATTGGTCACCTAGGATTGTGATGAAAGGTATCATGGAGCACTGTGATGACAGGGGCCGTAGAGCATTGTGATGACAAATGCCATGGAGCATTGTGATGACAAGTGTCATGGAGCATTGTATGACATTTGCATGGTGCATTATGATGACAAGAGTTCTGGAGCATTATGATGACAAAGGCATGGAGCATTGTGATTACAGGGGCCATGGAGCTATGTGATGACATGGGCAGGGAACACTGTGATGGCAGGTGTCATGGATCGTTGTGATGACAACTGTCATGGAACATTGTGGTGAGAGGTGTCATGGAGCATTCTTAGTACATAGGCCATGGAGCATTGTGATGTCGGGGTCATGGGAATTGTAATGAAAATTGTCATGGATCATTGTGATGACAAGTGTCCCAGAACATTGTGATGACCAGGTTCATGGAGCATTGTGAAGACAAGGGCCATGGCGAATTGTGATGACAGGTGTCATGGAGCATTTTGATGACAATGGCCATGGAACATTCTGATGACAAGTGTCATGGACCATTGTGATGACACGTGCATGGAGCATTATGATGACAAGAGTTCTGGAGCATTGTGATGACAAGGGCATGGAGCATTGTGATTACAAGGTTCATCGAGCATTGTGATGACAATGGTCATGGAATGTTGTGATGTCAACAGCCATGGCGCATTGTGAGCACAGGTGTCATGGGGCATTGTAATGACAGTGCTCATGGAGCATTGTGATGAAAGGCATCATGGTGTAATGTGATTACAGGGGCCACGGAGAATGGTGAAAACATAGGGCATGGAGCATTGTGATGACAGGGGTCATGAAATATTGTGACGAAAGTGGTCATGGATCACTGTGATGACAAGTTTCCTGCAACATTGTGATGACACGGTTCAGGGAGCATTGTGAAGACAAGGGCCATGGCGAATTGTGATGACAGATGTCAGGTGGCATTGTGATGATAGTGGTCATCTAGAATTGTGATGAAATGTATCATGGAGCACTGTAATGACAGGGGCCATGGAGCATTGTGATGACAAGTGTCAAGGAGCATTGTGGTGACACGGGAATGGAGCATTATGTTGAAAAGAGTTCTGGAGCGTTGTGATGACTAGTGCATGAAGCATTGTGATTACAGGGGCCATGGAGCATGGCGATGACAAGGGTCATCGAGCATTGTGATGAGAGGGGTCATGGAGCATTGTGATGACAAGGAACATGGCGAATTGTGATGACAGGGTTCATGGGGCATTGTGATGACAGGGGGCCTGGAACATTGTGATGAAAATGGTCCTGGAGCATTGTGATGACAGCGGTCACGGAAAATTGTGATGACAGTAATTATGCAGCATTGTGATGACTAGGGTCATGGAGCATTGTGATGACAGTGGTCGGTGAACATTGTGACGACAAGGTTCATGAAGCATTGTGATGACAAGGGCTTTGAGCATTGTGATGGAATGGGTCATCGTGAATTGTGATGACAGGGGTCATGGAGCATTGCGTTGACATGGGTATGGAGCATTTTAATGAGAAGAGATCTGGAGCATTGTAATGACAAGGGTATGGAGCATTTTGAGTACAGGGGCCAAGGGGCATTGTGCTGACAAGTGCATGGTGCATTGTGATGAGAAGTGGTATGGACCATTGTGATGAAAATGTTACTGGAGCATTGTGAAGAAAGCGGTCATGGATCATTGTGATGACAGGGTTCATGGAGCTTTGTGATGACAAGGACCATGGAGCATGGTGATGACAGGGGTCATGGGGCATTGTGATGACAGGTGGCATTGGGAATTGTGATGAAAGGGTCATGGAGCACTCTGATGAAAGTTTTCCTGGAGCATTGTGATGAAAAGAACCATGGATTATTGTGATGACAAGTGCCATGGAGCATTGTGAGGACAAGTGTCATGGAATATTTTGCTGACAGGAATCATGGAGCATTGTGATGAGTGGGGCCATGGAGCATTGTGATGAAAGACGTCATGGGGCATTGTTATGACAGTGGTCATGGGGCATTGTGATGAAAGGGATCATGAGGCAATGTGATTACAGGGGCCATGGAGCATTGTGAATACATAGGACATAGAGCATTGTGATGAGAGGTGTCATGGAGCATTGTGATGAAAGTGGTCATGGATCATTTTGATGACAAGTGACCTGGAACATTGTGATGACACGGTTCATGGAGCACTGTAATGACAAGGGCAATGGCGAATTGTGATGACAGGTGTCATGGGGAAAGGTGATGACAGTGGTCATCTCGAATTGTCATGAAAGGTATCATGGAGCACTGTGATGACAAGGGCTATGGAGCATTGTGATGACATAGGCCATGGAACATTGTGATGACAAGTGTTATGGAGCATTGTGATGACACGGGCATGGAGCATTGTGATGACAAGTGTCATCGAGCATTGTGATGACAGGGGCCCTGGAGCATTATGTTGACACGAGCATTGAGCAATGTGATGAGAAGAGATCTGGAGCATTGTGATGACAAGGGTATGGAGCATTTTGATTACAGGGGCCAAGGAGCATTGTGCTGACAAGGCATTGTGCACTGTCATGACAAGTGGCATGGAGCATTGTGATGAAAGTTGTAATTGACCATTGTGATTACATGTGTCCTGGAAACTTATGATGACACAGTTCAAGGAGCATTGTGATGACAAGGGCCATGGCGAATTGTGATATAAGGTGTCACGGGGCATTTTGATGACAGTGGTCATCTAGCATTGTGATGAAAGGTATCATGGAGCACTGTGATGACAGGGGCCATGTAGCATTCTGATGACAAAGGCCATGGAGCATTATGATGACTCAGGCATGGGACATTATGATGACAAGCGGTCTGGAGCATTGTGATGACAAGGGCATGGAGCATTGTGATTATAGGGGCCATGGAGCATTGTGATGACCATGGCATGGAGAATTGTGATGACATGGGTCATCGAGCATTGTGATGACCAGGGTCTTGGAGCATTGTGTTGACACAGGCATGGAGCATTGTGATGAGAAGAGAACTGGAACATTGTGATGACAAGGGCATGGAGCATTGTGATTATAGGGGCCAAGGAGCACTGTGCTGACAAGGGCATGGTGTATTGTGATGAAAAGGGCATGGAGAATTGTGATGACATGGACAGGGAACATTGTGATCACAGAGGTCATGGAAAATTGTGATGACAAGTGTCATGGAACATTGTGCTGACAGGGATCATGGAGCTTTGTGATGAGAAAGGTTTTCGAGCATTGTGATGACAGGTGTCATGGGGCATTGTGATGACAGTGGTCATGGAGCAGTGTGATGAAAGGTGTCATGGAGCGCTGTGATTACAGCGGCCATGGAGCATTGAGATGACAGGGGCAATGGAGCCTTGTGATGAAAACTGTCCTGGAACCTTGTGATGACACGGTTCATGGAGCATTGTGATGGCATGGGCCATGGCGAATTGTGATGACAGGTGTCATGGGGCATTGAGATGACAGGGTGCATGGAGCATTGCAGTGAATGTGGTCATAGAGCATTGTGATGAAAAGCACCATGGAGCATTGTGATGACAAGGGTCATAGAGCATGGTGATGACACTAGTCATGGAGCATTGTGATAACATGAGATCTGGAGCGTAGTGATGACAAGTGTCATGGAACATTGTGATGAAAGTGATCATGGAGCAATGTGATTACATGGGCCATGCAGCAATGTGAATACATAGGCCATGGAGCATTGTGATGACAGGGGTCATGGAACATTGTGATGAATGTGGTCACGGATCATTGTGATGACAAGTGTCCTGGAACATTGTGATGACATGGCGCATGGAACATTGTGATTACAAGGGCCATGGCGAATTGTGGTGACAAGTGTCATGGGGCACTGTGATGTCATTGGTCACCTAGGATTGTGATGAAAGGTATCATGGAGCACTGTGATGACAGGGGCCGTAGAGCATTGTGATGACAAATGCCATGGAGCATTGTGATGACAAGTGTCATGGAGCATTGTATGACATTTGCATGGTGCATTATGATGACAAGAGTTCTGGAGCATTATGATGACAAAGGCATGGAGCATTGTGATTACAGGGGCCATGGAGCTATGTGATGACATGGGCAGGGAACACTGTGATGGCAGGTGTCATGGATCGTTGTGATGACAACTGTCATGGAACATTGTGGTGAGAGGTGTCATGGAGCATTCTTAGTACATAGGCCATGGAGCATTGTGATGTCGGGGTCATGGGAATTGTAATGAAAATTGTCATGGATCATTGTGATGACAAGTGTCCCAGAACATTGTGATGACCAGGTTCATGGAGCATTGTGAAGACAAGGGCCATGGCGAATTGTGATGACAGGTGTCATGGAGCATTTTGATGACAATGGCCATGGAACATTCTGATGACAAGTGTCATGGACCATTGTGATGACACGTGCATGGAGCATTATGATGACAAGAGTTCTGGAGCATTGTGATGACAAGGGCATGGAGCATTGTGATTACAAGGTTCATCGAGCATTGTGATGACAATGGTCATGGAATGTTGTGATGTCAACAGCCATGGCGCATTGTGAGCACAGGTGTCATGGGGCATTGTAATGACAGTGCTCATGGAGCATTGTGATGAAAGGCATCATGGTGTAATGTGATTACAGGGGCCACGGAGAATGGTGAAAACATAGGGCATGGAGCATTGTGATGACAGGGGTCATGAAATATTGTGACGAAAGTGGTCATGGATCACTGTGATGACAAGTTTCCTGCAACATTGTGATGACACGGTTCAGGGAGCATTGTGAAGACAAGGGCCATGGCGAATTGTGATGACAGATGTCAGGTGGCATTGTGATGATAGTGGTCATCTAGAATTGTGATGAAATGTATCATGGAGCACTGTAATGACAGGGGCCATGGAGCATTGTGATGACAAGTGTCAAGGAGCATTGTGGTGACACGGGAATGGAGCATTATGTTGAAAAGAGTTCTGGAGCGTTGTGATGACTAGTGCATGAAGCATTGTGATTACAGGGGCCATGGAGCATGGCGATGACAAGGGTCATCGAGCATTGTGATGAGAGGGGTCATGGAGCATTGTGATGACAAGGAACATGGCGAATTGTGATGACAGGGTTCATGGGGCATTGTGATGACAGGGGGCCTGGAACATTGTGATGAAAATGGTCCTGGAGCATTGTGATGACAGCGGTCACGGAAAATTGTGATGACAGTAATTATGCAGCATTGTGATGACTAGGGTCATGGAGCATTGTGATGACAGTGGTCGGTGAACATTGTGACGACAAGGTTCATGAAGCATTGTGATGACAAGGGCTTTGAGCATTGTGATGGAATGGGTCATCGTGAATTGTGATGACAGGGGTCTTGGAGCATTGCGTTGACATGGGTATGGAGCATTTTAATGAGAAGAGATCTGGAGCATTGTAATGACAAGGGTATGGAGCATTTTGAGTACAGGGGCCAAGGGGCATTGTGCTGACAAGTGCATGGTGCATTGTGATGAGAAGTGGTATGGACCATTGTGATGAAAATGTTACTGGAGCATTGTGAAGAAAGCGGTCATGGATCATTGTGATGACAGGGTTCATGGAGCTTTGTGATGACAAGGACCATGGAGCATGGTGATGACAGGGGTCATGGGGCATTGTGATGACAGGTGGCATTGGGAATTGTGATGAAAGGGTCATGGAGCACTCTGATGAAAGTTTTCCTGGAGCATTTTGATGAAAAGAACCATGGATTATTGTGATGACAAGTGCCATGGAGCATTGTGAGGACAAGTGTCATGGAATATTTTGCTGACAGGAATCATGGAGCATTGTGATGAGTGGGGCCATGGAGCATTGTGATGAAAGACGTCATGGGGCATTGTTATGACAGTGGTCATGGGGCATTGTGATGAAAGGGATCATGAGGCAATGTGATTACAGGGGCCATGGAGCATTGTGAATACATAGGACATAGAGCATTGTGATGAGAGGTGTCATGGAGCATTGTGATGAAAGTGGTCATGGATCATTTTGATGACAAGTGACCTGGAACATTGTGATGACACGGTTCATGGAGCACTGTAATGACAAGGGCAATGGCGAATTGTGATGACAGGTGTCATGGGGAAAGGTGATGACAGTGGTCATCTCGAATTGTCATGAAAGGTATCATGGAGCACTGTGATGACAAGGGCTATGGAGCATTGTGATGACATAGGCCATGGAACATTGTGATGACAAGTGTTATGGAGCATTGTGATGACACGGGCATGGAGCATTGTGATGACAAGTGTCATCGAGCATTGTGATGACAGGGGCCCTGGAGCATTGTGTTGACACGAGCATTGAGCAATGTGATGAGAAGAGATCTGGAGCATTGTGATGACAAGGGTATGGAGCATTTTGATTACAGGGGCCAAGGAGCATTGTGCTGACAAGGCATTGTGCACTGTCATGACAAGTGGCATGGAGCATTGTGATGAAAGTTGTAATTGACCATTGTGATTACATGTGTCCTGGAAACTTATGATGACACAGTTCAAGGAGCATTGTGATGACAAGGGCCATGGCGAATTGTGATATAAGGTGTCACGGGGCATTTTGATGACAGTGGTCATCTAGCATTGTGATGAAAGGTATCATGGAGCACTGTGATGACAGGGGCCATGTAGCATTCTGATGACAAAGGCCATGGAGCATTATGATGACTCAGGCATGGGACATTATGATGACAAGCGGTCTGGAGCATTGTGATGACAAGGGCATGGAGCATTGTGATTATAGGGGCCATGGAGCATTGTGATGACCATGGCATGGAGAATTGTGATGACATGGGTCATCGAGCATTGTGATGACCAGGGTCTTGGAGCATTGTGTTGACACAGGCATGGAGCATTGTGATGAGAAGAGAACTGGAACATTGTGATGACAAGGGCATGGAGCATTGTGATTATAGGGGCCAAGGAGCACTGTGCTGACAAGGGCATGGTGTATTGTGATGAAAAGGGCATGGAGAATTGTGATGACATGGACAGGGAACATTGTGATCACAGAGGTCATGGAAAATTGTGATGACAAGTGTCATGGAACATTGTGCTGACAGGGATCATGGAGCTTTGTGATGAGAAAGGTTTTCGAGCATTGTGATGACAGGTGTCATGGGGCATTGTGATGACAGTGGTCATGGAGCAGTGTGATGAAAGGTGTCATGGAGCGCTGTGATTACAGCGGCCATGGAGCATTGAGATGACAGGGGCAATGGAGCCTTGTGATGAAAACTGTCCTGGAACCTTGTGATGACACGGTTCATGGAGCATTGTGATGGCATGGGCCATGGCGAATTGTGATGACAGGTGTCATGGGGCATTGAGATGACAGGGTGCATGGAGCATTGCAGTGAATGTGGTCATAGAGCATTGTGATGAAAAGCACCATGGAGCATTGTGATGACAAGGGTCATAGAGCATGGTGATGACACTAGTCATGGAGCATTGTGATAACATGAGATCTGGAGCGTAGTGATGACAAGTGTCATGGAACATTGTGATGAAAGTGATCATGGAGCAATGTGATTACATGGGCCATGCAGCAATGTGAATACATAGGCCATGGAGCATTGTGATGACAGGGGTCATGGAACATTGTGATGAATGTGGTCACGGATCATTGTGATGACAAGTGTCCTGGAACATTGTGATGACATGGCGCATGGAACATTGTGATTACAAGGGCCATGGCGAATTGTGGTGACAAGTGTCATGGGGCACTGTGATGTCATTGGTCACCTAGGATTGTGATGAAAGGTATCATGGAGCACTGTGATGACAGGGGCCGTGGAGCATTGTGATGACAAATGCCATGGAGCATTGTGATGACAAGTGTCATGGAGCATTGTATGACATTTGCATGGTGCATTATGATGACAAGAGTTCTGGAGCATTATGATGACAAAGGCATGGAGCATTGTGATTACAGGGGCCATGGAGCTATGTGATGACATGGGCAGGGAACACTGTGATGGCAGGTGTCATGGATCGTTGTGATGACAACTGTCATGGAACATTGTGGTGAGAGGTGTCATGGAGCATTCTTAGTACATAGGCCATGGAGCATTGTGATGTCGGGGTCATGGGAATTGTAATGAAAATTGTCATGGATCATTGTGATGACAAGTGTCCCAGAACATTGTGATGACCAGGTTCATGGAGCATTGTGAAGACAAGGGCCATGGCGAATTGTGATGACAGGTGTCATGGAGCATTTTGATGACAATGGCCATGGAACATTCTGATGACAAGTGTCATGGACCATTGTGATGACACGTGCATGGAGCATTATGATGACAAGAGTTCTGGAGCATTGTGATGACAAGGGCATGGAGCATTGTGATTACAAGGTTCATCGAGCATTGTGATTACAGTGGTCATGGAATGTTGTGATGTCAACAGCCATGGCACATTGTGAGCACAGGTGTCATGGGGCATTGTAATGACAGTGCTCATGGAGCATTGTGATGAAAGGCATCAGGGTGTAATGTGATTACAGGGGCCACGGAGAATGGTGAAAACATAGGGCATGGAGCATTGTGATGACAGGGGTCATGAAATATTGTGACGAAAGTGGTCATGGATCACTGTGATGACAAGTTTCCTGAAACATTGTGATGACACGGTTCAGGGAGCATTGTGAAGACAAGGGCCATGGCGAATTGTGATGACAGATGTCAGGTGGCATTGTGATGATAGTGGTCATCTAGAATTGTGATGAAATGTATCATGGAGCACTGTGATGACAGGGGCCATGGAGCATTGTGATGACAAGTGTCAAGGAGCATTGTGGTGACACGGGAATGGAGCATTATGTTGAAAAGAGTTCTGGAGCGTTGTGATGACTAGTGCATGAAGCATTGTGATTACAGGGGCCATGGAGCATGGCGATGACAAGGGTCATCGAGCATTGTGATGAGAGGGGTCATGGAGCATTGTGATGACAAGGAACATGGCGAATTGTGATGACAGGGTTCATGGGGCATTGTGATGACAGGGGGCCTGGAACATTGTGATGAAAATGGTCCTGGAGCATTGTGATGACAGCGGTCACGGAAAATTGTGATGACAGTAATTATGCAGCATTGTGATGACTAGGGTCATGGAGCATTGTGATGACAGTGGTCGGTGAACATTGTGACGACAAGGTTCATGAAGCATTGTGATGACAAGGGCTTTGAGCATTGTGATGGAATGGGTCATCGTGAATTGTGATGACAGGGGTCATGGAGCATTGCGTTGACATGGGTATGGAGCATTTTAATGAGAAGAGATCTGGAGCATTGTAATGACAAGGGTATGGAGCATTTTGAGTACAGGGGCCAAGGGGCATTGTGCTGACAAGTGCATGGTGCATTGTGATGAGAAGTGGTATGGACCATTGTGATGAAAATGTTACTGGAGCATTGTGAAGAAAGCGGTCATGGATCATTGTGATGACAGGGTTCATGGAGCTTTGTGATGACAAGGACCATGGAGCATGGTGATGACAGGGGTCATGGGGCATTGTGATGACAGGTGGCATTGGGAATTGTGATGAAAGGGTCATGGAGCACTCTGATGAAAGTTTTCCTGGAGCATTGTGATGAAAAGAACCAGGGATTATTGTGATGACAAGTGCCATGGAGCATTGTGAGGACAAGTGTCATGGAATATTTTGCTGACAGGAATCATGGAGCATTGTGATGAGTGGGGCCATGGAGCATTGTGATGAAAGACGTCATGGGGCATTGTTATGACAGTGGTCATGGGGCATTGTGATGAAAGGGATCATGGGGCAATGTGATTACAGGGGCCATGGAGCATTGTGAATACATAGGACATAGAGCATTGTGATGAGAGGTGTCATGGAGCATTGTGATGAAAGTGGTCATGGATCATTTTGATGACAAGTGACCTGGAACATTGTGATGACACGGTTCATGGAGCACTGTAATGACAAGGGCAATGGCGAATTGTGATGACAGGTGTCATGGGGAAAGGTGATGACAGTGGTCATCTCGAATTGTCATGAAAGGTATCATGGAGCACTGTGATGACAAGGGCTATGGAGCATTGTGATGACAAGTGTTATGGAGCATTGTGATGACACGGGCATGGAGCATTGTGATGACAAGGGTCATCGAGCATTGTGATGACAGGGGCCCTGGAGCATTGTGTTGACACGAGCATTGAGCAATGTGATTAGAAGAGATCTGGAGCATTGTGATGACAAGGGTATGGAGCATTTTGATTACAGGGGCCAAGGAGCATTGTGCTGACAAGGCATTGTGCACTGTCATGACAAGTGGCATGGAGCATTGTGATGAAAGTTGTAATTGACCATTGTGATTACATGTGTCCTGGAAACTTATGATGACACAGTTCAAGGAGCATTGTGATGACAAGGGCCATGGCGAATTGTGATATAAGGTGTCACGGGGCATTTTGATGACAGTGGTCATCTAGCATTGTGATGAAAGGTATCATGGAGCACTGTGATGACAGGGGCCATGTAGCATTCTGATGACAAAGGCCATGGAGCATTATGATGACTCAGGCATGGGACATTATGATGACAAGCGGTCTGGAGCATTGTGATGACAAGGGCATGGAGCATTGTGATTATAGGGGCCATGGAGCATTGTGATGACCATGGCATGGAGAATTGTGATGACATGGGTCATCGAGCATTGTGATGACCAGGGTCTTGGAGCATTGTGTTGACACAGGCATGGAGCATTGTGATGAGAAGAGAACTGGAACATTGTGATGACAAGGGCATGGAGCATTGTGATTATAGGGGCCAAGGAGCACTGTGCTGACAAGGGCATGGTGTATTGTGATGAAAAGGGCATGGAGAATTGTGATGACATGGACAGGGAACATTGTGATCACAGAGGTCATGGAAAATTGTGATGACAAGTGTCATGGAACATTGTGCTGACAGGGATCATGGAGCTTTGTGATGAGAAAGGTTTTCGAGCATTGTGATGACAGGTGTCATGGGGCATTGTGATGACAGTGGTCATGGAGCAGTGTGATGAAAGGTGTCATGGAGCGCTGTGATTACAGCGGCCATGGAGCATTGAGATGACAGGGGCAATGGAGCCTTGTGATGAAAACTGTCCTGGAACCTTGTGATGACACGGTTCATGGAGCATTGTGATGGCATGGGCCATGGCGAATTGTGATGACAGGTGTCATGGGGCATTGAGATGACAGGGTGCATGGAGCATTGCAGTGAATGTGGTCATAGAGCATTGTGATGAAAAGCACCATGGAGCATTGTGATGACAAGGGTCATAGAGCATGGTGATGACACTAGTCATGGAGCATTGTGATAACATGAGATCTGGAGCGTAGTGATGACAAGTGTCATGGAACATTGTGATGAAAGTGATCATGGAGCAATGTGATTACATGGGCCATGCAGCAATGTGAATACATAGGCCATGGAGCATTGTGATGACAGGGGTCATGGAACATTGTGATGAATGTGGTCACGGATCATTGTGATGACAAGTGTCCTGGAACATTGTGATGACATGGCGCATGGAACATTGTGATTACAAGGGCCATGGCGAATTGTGGTGACAAGTGTCATGGGGCACTGTGATGTCATTGGTCACCTAGGATTGTGATGAAAGGTATCATGGAGCACTGTGATGACAGGGGCCGTAGAGCATTGTGATGACAAATGCCATGGAGCATTGTGATGACAAGTGTCATGGAGCATTGTATGACATTTGCATGGTGCATTATGATGACAAGAGTTCTGGAGCATTATGATGACAAAGGCATGGAGCATTGTGATTACAGGGGCCATGGAGCTATGTGATGACATGGGCAGGGAACACTGTGATGGCAGGTGTCATGGATCGTTGTGATGACAACTGTCATGGAACATTGTGGTGAGAGGTGTCATGGAGCATTCTTAGTACATAGGCCATGGAGCATTGTGATGTCGGGGTCATGGGAATTGTAATGAAAATTGTCATGGATCATTGTGATGACAAGTGTCCCAGAACATTGTGATGACCAGGTTCATGGAGCATTGTGAAGACAAGGGCCATGGCGAATTGTGATGACAGGTGTCATGGAGCATTTTGATGACAATGGCCATGGAACATTCTGATGACAAGTGTCATGGACCATTGTGATGACACGTGCATGGAGCATTATGATGACAAGAGTTCTGGAGCATTGTGATGACAAGGGCATGGAGCATTGTGATTACAAGGTTCATCGAGCATTGTGATGACAATGGTCATGGAATGTTGTGATGTCAACAGCCATGGCGCATTGTGAGCACAGGTGTCATGGGGCATTGTAATGACAGTGCTCATGGAGCATTGTGATGAAAGGCATCATGGTGTAATGTGATTACAGGGGCCACGGAGAATGGTGAAAACATAGGGCATGGAGCATTGTGATGACAGGGGTCATGAAATATTGTGACGAAAGTGGTCATGGATCACTGTGATGACAAGTTTCCTGCAACATTGTGATGACACGGTTCAGGGAGCATTGTGAAGACAAGGGCCATGGCGAATTGTGATGACAGATGTCAGGTGGCATTGTGATGATAGTGGTCATCTAGAATTGTGATGAAATGTATCATGGAGCACTGTAATGACAGGGGCCATGGAGCATTGTGATGACAAGTGTCAAGGAGCATTGTGGTGACACGGGAATGGAGCATTATGTTGAAAAGAGTTCTGGAGCGTTGTGATGACTAGTGCATGAAGCATTGTGATTACAGGGGCCATGGAGCATGGCGATGACAAGGGTCATCGAGCATTGTGATGAGAGGGGTCATGGAGCATTGTGATGACAAGGAACATGGCGAATTGTGATGACAGGGTTCATGGGGCATTGTGATGACAGGGGGCCTGGAACATTGTGATGAAAATGGTCCTGGAGCATTGTGATGACAGCGGTCACGGAAAATTGTGATGACAGTAATTATGCAGCATTGTGATGACTAGGGTCATGGAGCATTGTGATGACAGTGGTCGGTGAACATTGTGACGACAAGGTTCATGAAGCATTGTGATGACAAGGGCTTTGAGCATTGTGATGGAATGGGTCATCGTGAATTGTGATGACAGGGGTCTTGGAGCATTGCGTTGACATGGGTATGGAGCATTTTAATGAGAAGAGATCTGGAGCATTGTAATGACAAGGGTATGGAGCATTTTGAGTACAGGGGCCAAGGGGCATTGTGCTGACAAGTGCATGGTGCATTGTGATGAGAAGTGGTATGGACCATTGTGATGAAAATGTTACTGGAGCATTGTGAAGAAAGCGGTCATGGATCATTGTGATGACAGGGTTCATGGAGCTTTGTGATGACAAGGACCATGGAGCATGGTGATGACAGGGGTCATGGGGCATTGTGATGACAGGTGGCATTGGGAATTGTGATGAAAGGGTCATGGAGCACTCTGATGAAAGTTTTCCTGGAGCATTTTGATGAAAAGAACCATGGATTATTGTGATGACAAGTGCCATGGAGCATTGTGAGGACAAGTGTCATGGAATATTTTGCTGACAGGAATCATGGAGCATTGTGATGAGTGGGGCCATGGAGCATTGTGATGAAAGACGTCATGGGGCATTGTTATGACAGTGGTCATGGGGCATTGTGATGAAAGGGATCATGAGGCAATGTGATTACAGGGGCCATGGAGCATTGTGAATACATAGGACATAGAGCATTGTGATGAGAGGTGTCATGGAGCATTGTGATGAAAGTGGTCATGGATCATTTTGATGACAAGTGACCTGGAACATTGTGATGACACGGTTCATGGAGCACTGTAATGACAAGGGCAATGGCGAATTGTGATGACAGGTGTCATGGGGAAAGGTGATGACAGTGGTCATCTCGAATTGTCATGAAAGGTATCATGGAGCACTGTGATGACAAGGGCTATGGAGCATTGTGATGACATAGGCCATGGAACATTGTGATGACAAGTGTTATGGAGCATTGTGATGACACGGGCATGGAGCATTGTGATGACAAGTGTCATCGAGCATTGTGATGACAGGGGCCCTGGAGCATTGTGTTGACACGAGCATTGAGCAATGTGATGAGAAGAGATCTGGAGCATTGTGATGACAAGGGTATGGAGCATTTTGATTACAGGGGCCAAGGAGCATTGTGCTGACAAGGCATTGTGCACTGTCATGACAAGTGGCATGGAGCATTGTGATGAAAGTTGTAATTGACCATTGTGATTACATGTGTCCTGGAAACTTATGATGACACAGTTCAAGGAGCATTGTGATGACAAGGGCCATGGCGAATTGTGATATAAGGTGTCACGGGGCATTTTGATGACAGTGGTCATCTAGCATTGTGATGAAAGGTATCATGGAGCACTGTGATGACAGGGGCCATGTAGCATTCTGATGACAAAGGCCATGGAGCATTATGATGACTCAGGCATGGGACATTATGATGACAAGCGGTCTGGAGCATTGTGATGACAAGGGCATGGAGCATTGTGATTATAGGGGCCATGGAGCATTGTGATGACCATGGCATGGAGAATTGTGATGACATGGGTCATCGAGCATTGTGATGACCAGGGTCTTGGAGCATTGTGTTGACACAGGCATGGAGCATTGTGATGAGAAGAGAACTGGAACATTGTGATGACAAGGGCATGGAGCATTGTGATTATAGGGGCCAAGGAGCACTGTGCTGACAAGGGCATGGTGTATTGTGATGAAAAGGGCATGGAGAATTGTGATGACATGGACAGGGAACATTGTGATCACAGAGGTCATGGAAAATTGTGATGACAAGTGTCATGGAACATTGTGCTGACAGGGATCATGGAGCTTTGTGATGAGAAAGGTTTTCGAGCATTGTGATGACAGGTGTCATGGGGCATTGTGATGACAGTGGTCATGGAGCAGTGTGATGAAAGGTGTCATGGAGCGCTGTGATTACAGCGGCCATGGAGCATTGAGATGACAGGGGCAATGGAGCCTTGTGATGAAAACTGTCCTGGAACCTTGTGATGACACGGTTCATGGAGCATTGTGATGGCATGGGCCATGGCGAATTGTGATGACAGGTGTCATGGGGCATTGAGATGACAGGGTGCATGGAGCATTGCAGTGAATGTGGTCATAGAGCATTGTGATGAAAAGCACCATGGAGCATTGTGATGACAAGGGTCATAGAGCATGGTGATGACACTAGTCATGGAGCATTGTGATAACATGAGATCTGGAGCGTAGTGATGACAAGTGTCATGGAACATTGTGATGAAAGTGATCATGGAGCAATGTGATTACATGGGCCATGCAGCAATGTGAATACATAGGCCATGGAGCATTGTGATGACAGGGGTCATGGAACATTGTGATGAATGTGGTCACGGATCATTGTGATGACAAGTGTCCTGGAACATTGTGATGACATGGCGCATGGAACATTGTGATTACAAGGGCCATGGCGAATTGTGGTGACAAGTGTCATGGGGCACTGTGATGTCATTGGTCACCTAGGATTGTGATGAAAGGTATCATGGAGCACTGTGATGACAGGGGCCGTGGAGCATTGTGATGACAAATGCCATGGAGCATTGTGATGACAAGTGTCATGGAGCATTGTATGACATTTGCATGGTGCATTATGATGACAAGAGTTCTGGAGCATTATGATGACAAAGGCATGGAGCATTGTGATTACAGGGGCCATGGAGCTATGTGATGACATGGGCAGGGAACACTGTGATGGCAGGTGTCATGGATCGTTGTGATGACAACTGTCATGGAACATTGTGGTGAGAGGTGTCATGGAGCATTCTTAGTACATAGGCCATGGAGCATTGTGATGTCGGGGTCATGGGAATTGTAATGAAAATTGTCATGGATCATTGTGATGACAAGTGTCCCAGAACATTGTGATGACCAGGTTCATGGAGCATTGTGAAGACAAGGGCCATGGCGAATTGTGATGACAGGTGTCATGGAGCATTTTGATGACAATGGCCATGGAACATTCTGATGACAAGTGTCATGGACCATTGTGATGACACGTGCATGGAGCATTATGATGACAAGAGTTCTGGAGCATTGTGATGACAAGGGCATGGAGCATTGTGATTACAAGGTTCATCGAGCATTGTGATTACAGTGGTCATGGAATGTTGTGATGTCAACAGCCATGGCACATTGTGAGCACAGGTGTCATGGGGCATTGTAATGACAGTGCTCATGGAGCATTGTGATGAAAGGCATCAGGGTGTAATGTGATTACAGGGGCCACGGAGAATGGTGAAAACATAGGGCATGGAGCATTGTGATGACAGGGGTCATGAAATATTGTGACGAAAGTGGTCATGGATCACTGTGATGACAAGTTTCCTGAAACATTGTGATGACACGGTTCAGGGAGCATTGTGAAGACAAGGGCCATGGCGAATTGTGATGACAGATGTCAGGTGGCATTGTGATGATAGTGGTCATCTAGAATTGTGATGAAATGTATCATGGAGCACTGTGATGACAGGGGCCATGGAGCATTGTGATGACAAGTGTCAAGGAGCATTGTGGTGACACGGGAATGGAGCATTATGTTGAAAAGAGTTCTGGAGCGTTGTGATGACTAGTGCATGAAGCATTGTGATTACAGGGGCCATGGAGCATGGCGATGACAAGGGTCATCGAGCATTGTGATGAGAGGGGTCATGGAGCATTGTGATGACAAGGAACATGGCGAATTGTGATGACAGGGTTCATGGGGCATTGTGATGACAGGGGGCCTGGAACATTGTGATGAAAATGGTCCTGGAGCATTGTGATGACAGCGGTCACGGAAAATTGTGATGACAGTAATTATGCAGCATTGTGATGACTAGGGTCATGGAGCATTGTGATGACAGTGGTCGGTGAACATTGTGACGACAAGGTTCATGAAGCATTGTGATGACAAGGGCTTTGAGCATTGTGATGGAATGGGTCATCGTGAATTGTGATGACAGGGGTCATGGAGCATTGCGTTGACATGGGTATGGAGCATTTTAATGAGAAGAGATCTGGAGCATTGTAATGACAAGGGTATGGAGCATTTTGAGTACAGGGGCCAAGGGGCATTGTGCTGACAAGTGCATGGTGCATTGTGATGAGAAGTGGTATGGACCATTGTGATGAAAATGTTACTGGAGCATTGTGAAGAAAGCGGTCATGGATCATTGTGATGACAGGGTTCATGGAGCTTTGTGATGACAAGGACCATGGAGCATGGTGATGACAGGGGTCATGGGGCATTGTGATGACAGGTGGCATTGGGAATTGTGATGAAAGGGTCATGGAGCACTCTGATGAAAGTTTTCCTGGAGCATTGTGATGAAAAGAACCAGGGATTATTGTGATGACAAGTGCCATGGAGCATTGTGAGGACAAGTGTCATGGAATATTTTGCTGACAGGAATCATGGAGCATTGTGATGAGTGGGGCCATGGAGCATTGTGATGAAAGACGTCATGGGGCATTGTTATGACAGTGGTCATGGGGCATTGTGATGAAAGGGATCATGGGGCAATGTGATTACAGGGGCCATGGAGCATTGTGAATACATAGGACATAGAGCATTGTGATGAGAGGTGTCATGGAGCATTGTGATGAAAGTGGTCATGGATCATTTTGATGACAAGTGACCTGGAACATTGTGATGACACGGTTCATGGAGCACTGTAATGACAAGGGCAATGGCGAATTGTGATGACAGGTGTCATGGGGAAAGGTGATGACAGTGGTCATCTCGAATTGTCATGAAAGGTATCATGGAGCACTGTGATGACAAGGGCTATGGAGCATTGTGATGACAAGTGTTATGGAGCATTGTGATGACACGGGCATGGAGCATTGTGATGACAAGGGTCATCGAGCATTGTGATGACAGGGGCCCTGGAGCATTGTGTTGACACGAGCATTGAGCAATGTGATTAGAAGAGATCTGGAGCATTGTGATGACAAGGGTATGGAGCATTTTGATTACAGGGGCCAAGGAGCATTGTGCTGACAAGGCATTGTGCACTGTCATGACAAGTGGCATGGAGCATTGTGATGAAAGTTGTAATTGACCATTGTGATTACATGTGTCCTGGAAACTTATGATGACACAGTTCAAGGAGCATTGTGATGACAAGGGCCATGGCGAATTGTGATATAAGGTGTCACGGGGCATTTTGATGACAGTGGTCATCTAGCATTGTGATGAAAGGTATCATGGAGCACTGTGATGACAGGGGCCATGTAGCATTCTGATGACAAAGGCCATGGAGCATTATGATGACTCAGGCATGGGACATTATGATGACAAGCGGTCTGGAGCATTGTGATGACAAGGGCATGGAGCATTGTGATTATAGGGGCCATGGAGCATTGTGATGACCATGGCATGGAGAATTGTGATGACATGGGTCATCGAGCATTGTGATGACCAGGGTCTTGGAGCATTGTGTTGACACAGGCATGGAGCATTGTGATGAGAAGAGAACTGGAACATTGTGATGACAAGGGCATGGAGCATTGTGATTATAGGGGCCAAGGAGCACTGTGCTGACAAGGGCATGGTGTATTGTGATGAAAAGGGCATGGAGAATTGTGATGACATGGACAGGGAACATTGTGATCACAGAGGTCATGGAAAATTGTGATGACAAGTGTCATGGAACATTGTGCTGACAGGGATCATGGAGCTTTGTGATGAGAAAGGTTTTCGAGCATTGTGATGACAGGTGTCATGGGGCATTGTGATGACAGTGGTCATGGAGCAGTGTGATGAAAGGTGTCATGGAGCGCTGTGATTACAGCGGCCATGGAGCATTGTGATGAGCAAAGGCAACGGAGCATTGAGATGACAGGGGCAATGGAGCCTTGTGATGAAAACTGTCCTGGAACCTTGTGATGACACGGTTCATGGAGCATTGTGATGGCATGGGCCATGGCGAATTGTGATGACAGGTGTCATGGGGCATTGAGATGACAGGGTGCATGGAGCATTGCAGTGAATGTGGTCATAGAGCATTGTGATGAAAAGCACCATGGAGCATTGTGATGACAAGGGTCATAGAGCATGGTGATGACACTAGTCATGGAGCATTGTGATAACATGAGATCTGGAGCGTAGTGATGACAAGTGTCATGGAACATTGTGATGAAAGTGATCATGGAGCAATGTGATTACATGGGCCATGCAGCAATGTGAATACATAGGCCATGGAGCATTGTGATGACAGGGGTCATGGAACATTGTGATGAATGTGGTCACGGATCATTGTGATGACAAGTGTCCTGGAACATTGTGATGACATGGCGCATGGAACATTGTGATTACAAGGGCCATGGCGAATTGTGGTGACAAGTGTCATGGGGCACTGTGATGTCATTGGTCACCTAGGATTGTGATGAAAGGTATCATGGAGCACTGTGATGACAGGGGCCGTGGAGCATTGTGATGACAAATGCCATGGAGCATTGTGATGACAAGTGTCATGGAGCATTGTATGACATTTGCATGGTGCATTATGATGACAAGAGTTCTGGAGCATTATGATGACAAAGGCATGGAGCATTGTGATTACAGGGGCCATGGAGCTATGTGATGACATGGGCAGGGAACACTGTGATGGCAGGTGTCATGGATCGTTGTGATGACAACTGTCATGGAACATTGTGGTGAGAGGTGTCATGGAGCATTCTGAGTACATAGGCCATGGAGCATTGTGATGTCGGGGTCATGGGAATTGTAATGAAAATTGTCATGGATCATTGTGATGACAAGTGTCCCAGAACATTGTGATGACCAGGTTCATGGAGCATTGTGAAGACAAGGGCCATGGCGAATTGTGATGACAGGTGTCATGGAGCATTTTGATGACAATGGCCATGGAACATTCTGATGACAAGTGTCATGGACCATTGTGATGACACGTGCATGGAGCATTATGATGACAAGAGTTCTGGAGCATTGTGATGACAAGGGCATGGAGCATTGTGATTACAAGGTTCATCGAGCATTGTGATGACAGTGGTCATGGAATGTTGTGATGTCAACAGCCATGGCGCATTGTGAGCACAGGTGTCATGGGGCATTGTAATGACAGTGCTCATGGAGCATTGTGATGAAAGGCATCAGGGTGTAATGTGATTACAGGGGCCACGGAGAATGGTGAAAACATAGGGCATGGAGCATTGTGATGACAGGGGTCATGAAATATTGTGACGAAAGTGGTCATGGATCACTGTGATGACAAGTTTCCTGCAACATTGTGATGACACGGTTCAGGGAGCATTGTGAAGACAAGGGCCATGGCGAATTGTGATGACAGATGTCAGGTGGCATTGTGATGATAGTGGTCATCTAGAATTGTGATGAAATGTATCATGGAGCACTGTTATGACAGGGGCCATGGAGCATTGTGATGACAAGTGTCAAGGAGCATTGTGGTGACACGGGAATGGAGCATTATGTTGAAAAGAGTTCTGGAGCGTTGTGATGACTAGTGCATGAAGCATTGTGATTACAGGGGCCATGGAGCATGGCGATGAGAAGGGTCATCGAGCATTGTGATGAGAGGGGTCATGGAGCATTGTGATGACAAGGAACATGGCGAATTGTGATGACAGGGTTCATGGGGCATTGTGATGACAGGGGGCCTGGAACATTGTGATGAAAATGGTCCTGGAGCATTGTGATGACAGCGGTCACGGAAAATTGTGATGACAGTAATTATGCAGCATTGTGATGACTAGGGTCATGGAGCATTGTGATGACAGTGGTCGGTGAACATTGTGACGACAAGGTTCATGAAGCATTGTGATGACAAGGGCTTTGAGCATTGTGATGGAATGGGTCATCGTGAATTGTGATGACAGGGGTCATGGAGCATTGCGTTGACATGGGTATGGAGCATTTTAATGAGAAGAGATCTGGAGCATTGTAATGACAAGGGTATGGAGCATTTTGAGTACAGGGGCCAAGGGGCATTGTGCTGACAAGTGCATGGTGCATTGTGATGAGAAGTGGTATGGACCATTGTGATGAAAATGTTACTGGAGCATTGTGAAGAAAGCGGTCATGGATCATTGTGATGACAGGGTTCATGGAGCTTTGTGATGACAAGGACCATGGAGCATGGTGATGACAGGGGTCATGGGGCATTGTGATGACAGGTGGCATTGGGAATTGTGATGAAAGGGTCATGGAGCACTCTGATGAAAGTTTTCCTGGAGCATTGTGATGAAAAGAACCATGGATTATTGTGATGACAAGTGCCATGGAGCATTGTGAGGACAAGTGTCATGGAATATTTTGCTGACAGGAATCATGGAGCATTGTGATGAGTGGGGCCATGGAGCATTGTGATGAAAGACGTCATGGGGCATTGTTATGACAGTGGTCATGGGGCATTGTGATGAAAGGGATCATGAGGCAATGTGATTACAGGGGCCATGGAGCATTGTGAATACATAGGACATAGAGCATTGTGATGAGAGGTGTCATGGAGCATTGTGATGAAAGTGGTCATGGATCATTTTGATGACAAGTGACCTGGAACATTGTGATGACACGGTTCATGGAGCACTGTAATGACAAGGGCAATGGCGAATTGTGATGACAGGTGTCATGGGGAAAGGTGATGACAGTGGTCATCTCGAACTGTCATGAAAGGTATCATGGAGCACTGTGATGACAAGGGCTATGGAGCATTGTGATGACATAGGCCATGGAACATTGTGATGACAAGTGTTATGGAGCATTGTGATGACACGGGCATGGAGCATTGTGATGACAAGGGTCATCGAGCATTGTGATGACAGGGGCCCTGGAGCATTGTGTTGACACGAGCATTGAGCAATGTGATGAGAAGAGATCTGGAGCATTGTGATGACAAGGGTATGGAGCATTTTGATTACAGGGGCCAAGGAGCATTGTGCTGACAAGGCATTGTGCACTGTCATGACAAGTGGCATGGAGCATTGTGATGAAAGTTGTAATTGACCATTGTGATTACATGTGTCCTGGAAACTTATGATGACACAGTTCAAGGAGCATTGTGATGACAAGGGCCATGGCGAATTGTGATATAAGGTGTCACGGGGCATTTTGATGACAGTGGTCATCTAGCATTGTGATGAAAGGTATCATGGAGCACTGTGATGACAGGGGCCATGTAGCATTCTGATGACAAAGGCCATGGAGCATTATGATGACTCAGGCATGGGACATTATGATGACAAGCGGTCTGGAGCATTGTGATGACAAGGGCATGGAGCATTGTGATTATAGGGGCCATGGAGCATTGTGATGACCATGGCATGGAGAATTGTGATGACATGGGTCATCGAGCATTGTGATGACCAGGGTCTTGGAGCATTGTGTTGACACAGGCATGGAGCATTGTGATGAGAAGAGAACTGGAACATTGTGATGACAAGGGCATGGAGCATTGTGATTATAGGGGCCAAGGAGCACTGTGCTGACAAGGGCATGGTGTATTGTGATGAAAAGGGCATGGAGAATTGTGATGACATGGACAGGGAACATTGTGATCACAGAGGTCATGGAAAATTGTGATGACAAGTGTCATGGAACATTGTGCTGACAGGGATCATGGAGCTTTGTGATGAGAAAGGTTTTCGAGCATTGTGATGACAGGTGTCATGGGGCATTGTGATGACAGTGGTCATGGAGCAGTGTGATGAAAGGTGTCATGGAGCGCTGTGATTACAGCGGCCATGGAGCATTGAGATGACAGGGGCAATGGAGCCTTGTGATGAAAACTGTCCTGGAACCTTGTGATGACACGGTTCATGGAGCATTGTGATGGCATGGGCCATGGCGAATTGTGATGACAGGTGTCATGGGGCATTGAGATGACAGGGTGCATGGAGCATTGCAGTGAATGTGGTCATAGAGCATTGTGATGAAAAGCACCATGGAGCATTGTGATGACAAGGGTCATAGAGCATGGTGATGACACTAGTCATGGAGCATTGTGATAACATGAGATCTGGAGCGTAGTGATGACAAGTGTCATGGAACATTTTGATGAAAGTGATCATGGAGCAATGTGATTACATGGGCCATGCAGCAATGTGAATACATAGGCCATGGAGCATTGTGATGACAGGGGTCATGGAACATTGTGATGAATGTGGTCACGGATCATTGTGATGACAAGTGTCCTGGAACATTGTGATGACATGGCTCATGGAACATTGTGATTACAAGGGCCATGGCGAATTGTGGTGACAAGTGTCATGGGGCACTGTGATGTCATTGGTCACCTAGGATTGTGATGAAAGGTATCATGGAGCACTGTGATGACAGGGGCCGTGGAGCATTGTGATGACAAATGCCATGGAGCATTGTGATGACAAGTGTCATGGAGCATTGTATGACATTTGCATGGTGCATTATGATGACAAGAGTTCTGGAGCATTATGATGACAAAGGCATGGAGCATTGTGATTACAGGGGCCATGGAGCTATGTGATGACATGGGCAGGGAACACTGTGATGGCAGGTGTCATGGATCGTTGTGATGACAACTGTCATGGAACATTGTGGTGAGAGGTGTCATGGAGCATTCTGAATACATAGGCCATGGAGCATTGTGATGTCGGGGTCATGGGAATTGTAATGAAAATTGTCATGGATCATTGTGATGACAAGTGTCCCAGAACATTGTGATGACCAGGTTCATGGAGCATTGTGAAGACAAGGGCCATGGCGAATTGTGATGACAGGTGTCATGGAGCATTTTGATGACAATGGCCATGGAACATTCTGATGACAAGTGTCATGGACCATTGTGATGACACGTGCATGGAGCATTATGATGACAAGAGTTCTGGAGCATTGTGATGACAAGGGCATGGAGCATTGTGATTACAAGGTTCATCGAGCATTGTGATGACAGTGGTCATGGAATGTTGTGATGTCAACAGCCATGGCGCATTGTGAGCACAGGTGTCATGGGGCATTGTAATGACAGTGCTCATGGAGCATTGTGATGAAAGGCATCAGGGTGTAATGTGATTACAGGGGCCACGGAGAATTGTGAAAACATAGGGCATGGAGCATTGTGATGACAGGGGTCATGAAATATTGTGACGAAAGTGGTCATGGATCACTGTGATGACAAGTTTCCTGCAACATTGTGATGACACGGTTCAGGGAGCATTGTGAAGACAAGGGCCATGGCGAATTGTGATGACAGATGTCAGGTGGCATTGTGATGATAGTGGTCATCTAGAATTGTGATGA
Source organism: Balaenoptera physalus (assembly GCF_965194825.1). Classification (NCBI taxonomy): domain Eukaryota; kingdom Metazoa; phylum Chordata; class Mammalia; order Artiodactyla; family Balaenopteridae; genus Balaenoptera; species Balaenoptera physalus. The sequence continues at coordinate 243,515 of NW_028125684.1, read as the reverse complement.
AATGTATCATGGAGCACTGTGATGACAGGGGCCATGGAGCATTGTGATGACAAGTGTCAAGGAGCATTGTGGTGACACGGGAATGGAGCATTATGTTGAAAAGAGTTCTGGAGCGTTGTGATGACTAGTGCATGAAGCATTGTGATTACAGGGGCCATGGAGCATGGCGATGACAAGGGTCATCGAGCATTGTGATGAGAGGGGTCATGGAGCATTGTGATGACAAGGAACATGGCGAATTGTGATGACAGGGTTCATGGGGCATTGTGATGACAGGGGGCCTGGAACATTGTGATGAAAATGGTCCTGGAGCATTGTGATGACAGCGGTCACGGAAAATTGTGATGACAGTAATTATGCAGCATTGTGATGACTAGGGTCATGGAGCATTGTGATGACAGTGGTCGGTGAACATTGTGACGACAAGGTTCATGAAGCATTGCGATGACAAGGGCTTTGAGCATTGTGATGGAATGGGTCATCGTGAATTGTGATGACAGGGGTCATGGAGCATTGCGTTGACATGGGTATGGAGCATTTTAATGAGAAGAGATCTGGAGCATTGTAATGACAAGGGTATGGAGCATTTTGAGTACAGGGGCCAAGGGGCATTGTGCTGACAAGTGCATGGTGCATTGTGATGAGAAGTGGTATGGACCATTGTGATGAAAATGTTACTGGAGCATTGTGAAGAAAGCGGTCATGGATCATTGTGATGACAGGGTTCATGGAGCTTTGTGATGACAAGGACCATGGAGCATGGTGATGACAGGGGTCATGGGGCATTGTGATGACAGGTGGCATTGGGAATTGTGATGAAAGGGTCATGGAGCACTCTGATGAAAGTTTTCCTGGAGCATTGTGATGAAAAGAAACATGGATTATTGTGATGACAAGTGCCATGGAGCATTGTGAGGACAAGTGTCATGGAATATTTTGCTGACAGGAATCATGGAGCATTGTGATGAGTGGGGCCATGGAGCATTGTGATGAAAGACGTCATGGGGCATTGTTATGACAGTGGTCATGGGGCATTGTGATGAAAGGGATCATGGGGCAATGTGATTACAGGGGCCATGGAGCATTGTGAATACATAGGACAGAGAGCATTGTGATGAGAGGTGTCATGGAGCATTGTGATGAAAGTGGTCATGGATCATTTTGATGACAAGTGACCTGGAACATTGTGATGACACGGTTCATGGAGCACTGTAATGACAAGGGCAATGGCGAATTGTGATGACAGGTGTCATGGGGAAAGATGATGACAGTGGTCATCTCGAATTGTCATGAAAGGTATCATGGAGCACTGTGATGACAAGGGCTATGGAGCATTGTGATGACATAGGCCATGGAACATTGTGATGACAAGTGTTATGGAGCATTGTGATGACACGGGCATGGAGCATTGTGATGACAAGGGTCATCGAGCATTGTGATGACAGGGGCCCTGGAGCATTGTGTTGACACGAGCATTGAGCAATGTGATGAGAAGAGATCTGGAGCATTGTGATGACAAGGGTATGGAGCATTTTGATTACAGGGGCCAAGGAGCATTGTGCTGACAAGGCATTGTGCACTGTCATGACAAGTGGCATGGAGCATTGTGATGAAAGTTGTAATTGACCATTGTGATTACATGTGTCCTGGAAACTTATGATGACACAGTTCAAGGAGCATTGTGATGACAAGGGCCATGGCGAATTGTGATATAAGGTGTCACGGGGCATTTTGATGACAGTGGTCATCTAGCATTGTGATGAAAGGTATCATGGAGCACTGTGATGACAGGGGCCATGTAGCATTCTGATGACAAAGGCCATGGAGCATTATGATGACTCAGGCATGGGACATTATGATGACAAGCGGTCTGGAGCATTGTGATGACAAGGGCATGGAGCATTGTGATTATAGGGGCCATGGAGCATTGTGATGACCATGGCATGGAGAATTGTGATGACATGGGTCATCGAGCATTGTGATGACCAGGGTCTTGGAGCATTGTGTTGACACAGGCATGGAGCATTGTGATGAGAAGAGAACTGGAACATTGTGATGACAAGGGCATGGAGCATTGTGATTATAGGGGCCAAGGAGCACTGTGCTGACAAGGGCATGGTGTATTGTGATGAAAAGGGCATGGAGAATTGTGATGACATGGACAGGGAACATTGTGATCACAGAGGTCATGGAAAATTGTGATGACAAGTGTCATGGAACATTGTGCTGACAGGGATCATGGAGCTTTGTGATGAGAAAGGTTTTCGAGCATTGTGATGACAGGTGTCATGGGACATTGTGATGACAGTGGTCATGGAGCAGTGTGATGAAAGGTGTCATGGAGCGCTGTGATTACAGCGGCCATGGAGCATTGTGATGAGCAAAGGCAACGGAGCATTGAGATGACAGGGGCAATGGAGCCTTGTGATGAAAACTGTCCTGGAACCTTGTGATGACACGGTTCATGGAGCATTGTGATGGCATGGGCCATGGCGAATTGTGATGACAGGTGTCATGGGGCATTGAGATGACAGGGTGCATGGAGCATTGCAGTGAATGTGGTCATAGAGCATTGTGATGAAAAGCACCATGGAGCATTGTGATGACAAGGGTCATAGAGCATGGTGATGACACTAGTCATGGAGCATTGTGATAACATGAGATCTGGAGCGTAGTGATGACAAGTGTCATGGAACATTGTGATGAAAGTGATCATGGAGCAATGTGATTACATGGGCCATGCAGCAATGTGAATACATAGGCCATGGAGCATTGTGATGACAGGGGTCATGGAACATTGTGATGAATGTGGTCACGGATCATTGTGATGACAAGTGTCCTGGAACATTGTGATGACATGGCGCATGGAACATTGTGATTACAAGGGCCATGGCGAATTGTGGTGACAAGTGTCATGGGGCACTGTGATGTCATTGGTCACCTAGGATTGTGATGAAAGGTATCATGGAGCACTGCGATGACAGGGGCCGTGGAGCATTGTGATGACAAATGCCATGGAGCATTGTGATGACAAGTGTCATGGAGCATTGTATGACATTTGCATGGTGCATTATGATGACAAGAGTTCTGGAGCATTATGATGACAAAGGCATGGAGCATTGTGATTACAGGGGCCATGGAGCTATGTGATGACATGGGCAGGGAACACTGTGATGGCAGGTGTCATGGATCATTGTGATGACAACTGTCATGGAACATTGTGATGAGAGGTGTCATGGAGCATTCTGAGTACATAGGTCGTGGAGCATTGTGATGTCGGGGTCATGGGAATTGTAATGAAAATTGTCATGGATCATTGTGATGACAAGTGTCCCAGAACATTGTGATGACCAGGTTCATGGAGCATTGTGAAGACAAGGGCCATGGCGAATTGTGATGACAGGTGTCATGGAGCATTTTGATGACAATGGCCATGGAACATTCTGATGACAAGTGTCATGGACCATTGTGATGACACGTGCATGGAGCATTATGATGACAAGAGTTCTGGAGCATTGTGATGACAAGGGCATGGAGCATTGTGATTACAAGGTTCATCGAGCATTGTGATGACAGTGGTCATGGAATGTTGTGATGTCAGCAGCCATGGTGCATTGTGAGCACAGGTGTCATGGGGCATTGTAATGACAGTGCTCATGGAGCATTGTGATGAAAGGCATCAGGGTGTAATGTGATTACAGGGGCCACGGAGAATGGTGAAAACATAGGGCATGGAGCATTGTGATGACAGGGGTCATGAAATATTGTGACGAAAGTGGTCATGGATCACTGTGATGACAAGATTCCTGCAACATTGTGATGACACGGTTCAGGGAGCATTGTGAAGACAAGGGCCATGGCGAATTGTGATGACAGATGTCAGGTGGCATTGTGATGATAGTGGTCATCTAGAATTGTGATGAAATGTATCATGGAGCACTGTGATGACAGGGGCCATGGAGCATTGTGATGACAAGTGTCAAGGAGCATTGTGGTGACACGGGAATGGAGCATTATGTTGAAAAGAGTTCTGGAGCGTTGTGATGACTAGTGCATGAAGCATTGTGATTACAGGGGCCATGGAGCATGGTGATGACAAGGGTCATCGAGCATTGTGATGAGAGGGGTCATGGAGCATTGTGATGACAAGGAACATGGCGAATTGTGATGACAGGGTTCATGGGGCATTGTAATGACAGGGGGCCTGGAACATTGTGATGAAAATGGTCCTGGAGCATTGTGATTTCAGCGGTCACGGAAAATTGTGATGACATTAATGATGCAGCATTGTGATGACTAGGGTCATGGAGCATTGTGATGACAGTGATCGGTGAACATTGTGACGACAAGGTTCATGAAGCATTGTGATGACAAGGGCTTTGAGCATTGTGATGGAATGGGTCAACGTGAATTGTGATGACAGGGGTCATGGAGCATTGCGTTGACATGGGTATGGAGCATTTTAATGAGAAGAGGTCTGGAGCATTGTAATGACAAGGGTATGGAGCATTTTGAGTACAGGGGCCAAGGGGCATTGTGCTGACAAGTGCATGGTGCATTGTGATGAGAAGTGGTATGGACCATTGTGATGAAAATGTTACTGGAGCATTGTGAAGAAAGCGGTCATGGATCATTGTGATGACAGGGTTCATGGAGCTTTGTGATGACAAGGACCATGGAGCATGGTGATGACAGGGGTCATGGGGCATTGTGATGACAGGTGGCATTGGGAATTGTGATGAAAGGGTCATGGAGCACTCTGATGAAAGTTTTCCTGGAGCATTGTGATGAAAAGAACCATGGATTATTGTGATGACAAGTGCCATGGAGCATTGTGAGGACAAGTTTCATGTAATATTTTGCTGACAGGAATCATGGAGCATTGTGATGAGTGGGGCCATGGAGCATTGTGATGAAAGACATCATGGGGCATTGTTATGACAGTGGTCATGGGGTATTGTGATGAAAGGGATCATGGGCCAATGTGATTACAGGGGCCATGGAGCATTGTGAATACATAGGACATAGAGCATTGTGATGAGAGGTGTCATGGAGCATTGTGATGAAAGTGGTCATGGATCATTTTGATGACAAGTGACCTGGAACATTGTGATGACACGGTTCATGGAGCACTGTAATGACAAGGGCAATGGCGAATTGTGATGACAGGTGTCATGGGGAAAGGTGATGACAGTGGTCATCTCGAATTGTCATGAAAGGTATCATGGAGCACTGTGATGACAAGGGCTATGGAGCATTGTGATGACATAGGCCATGGAACATTGTGATGACAAGTGTTATGGAGCATTGTGATGACACGGGCATGGAGCATTGTGATGACAAGGGTCATCGAGCATTGTGATGACAGGGGCCCTGGAGCATTGTGTTGACATGAGCATTGAGCAATGTGATGAGAAGAGATCTGGAGCATTGTGATGACAAGGGTATGGAGCATTTTGATTACAGGGGCGAAGGAGCATTGTGCTGACAAGGCATTGTGCACTGTCATGACAAGTGGCATGGAGCATTGTGATGAAAGTTGTAATTGACCATTGTGATTACATGTGTCCTCGAAACTTATGATGACACAGTTCAAGGAGCATTGTGATGACAAGGGCCATGGCGAATTGTGATACAAGGTGTCACGGGGCATTTTGATGACAGTGGTCATCTAGCATTGTGATGAAAGGTATCATGGAGCACTGTGATGACAGGGGCCATGTAGCATTCTGATGACAAAGGCCATGGAGCATTATGATGACTCAGGCATGGGACATTATGATGACAAGCGGTCTGGAGCATTGTGATGACAAGGGCATGGAGCATTGTGATTATAGGGGCCATGGAGCATTGTGATGACCATGGCATGGAGAATTGTGATGACATGGGTCATCGAGCATTGTGATGACCAGGGTCTTGGAGCATTGTGTTGACACAGGCATGGAGCATTGTGATGAGAAGAGAACTGGAACATTGTGATGACAAGGGCATGGAGCATTGTGATTATAGGGGCCAAGGAGCACTGTGCTGACAAGGGCATGGTGTATTGTGATGAAAAGGGCATGGAGAATTGTGATGACATGGACAGGGAACATTGTGATCACAGAGGTCGTGGAAAATTGTGATGACAAGTGTCATGGAACATTGTGCTGACAGGGATCATGGAGCTTTGTGATGAGAAAGGTTTTCGAGCATTGTGATGACAGGTGTCATGGGGCATTGTGATGACAGTGGTCATGGAGCAGTGTGATGAAAGGTGTCATGGAGCGCTGTTATTACAGCGGCCATGGAGCATTGTGATGAGCAAAGACAACGGAGCATTGAGATGACAGGGGCAATGGAGCCTTGTGATGAAAACTGACCTGGAACCTTGTGATGACACGGTTCATGGAGCATTGTGATGGCATGGGCCATGGCGAATTGTGATGACAGGTGTCATGGGGCATTGAGATGACAGGGTGCATGGAGCATTGCAGTGAATGTGGTCATAGAGCATTGTGATGAAAAGCACCATGGAGCATTGTGATGACAAGGGTCATGGAGCATTGTATGACATTTGCATGGTGCATTATGATGACAAGAGTTCTGGAGCATTATGATGACAAAGGCATGGAGCATTGTGATTACAGGGGCCATGGAGCTATGTGATGACATGGGCAGGGAACACTGTGATGGCAGGTGTCATGGATCGTTGTGATGACAACTGTCATGGAACATTGTGGTGAGAGGTGTCATGGAGCATTCTGAGTATATAGGCCATGGAGCATTGTGATGTCGGGGTCATGGGAATTGTAATGAAAATTGTCATGGATCATTGTGATGACAAGTGTCCCAGAACATTGTGATGACCAGGTTCATGGAGCATTGTGAAGACAAGGGCCATGGCGAATTGTGATGACAGGTGTCATGGAGCATTTTGATGACAATGGCCATGGAACATTCTGATGACAAGTGTCATGGACCATTGTGATGACACGTGCATGGAGCATTATGATGACAAGAGTTCTGGAGCATTGTGATGACAAGGGCATGGAGCATTGTGATTACAAGTTTCATCGAGCATTGTGATGACAGTGGTCATGGAATGTTGTGATGTCAACAGCCATGGCGCATTGTGAGCACAGGTGTCATGGGGCATTGTAATGACAGTGCTCATGGAGCATTGTGATGAAAGGCATCAGGGTGTAATGTGATTACAGGGGCCACGGAGAATGGTGAAAACATAGGGCATGGAGCATTGTGATGACAGGGGTCATGAAATATTGTGACGAAAGTGGTCATGGATCACTGTGATGACAAGTTTCCTGCAACATTGTGATGACACGGTTCAGGGAGCATTGGGAAGACAAGGGCCATGGCGAATTGTGATGACAGATGTCAGGTGGCATTGTGATGATAGTGGTCATCTAGAATTGTGATGAAATGTATCATGGAGCACTGTGATGACAGGGGCCATGGAGCATTGTGATGACAAGTGTCAAGGAGCATTGTGGTGACACGGGAATGGAGCATTATGTTGAAAAGAGTTCTGGAGCGTTGTGATGACTAGTGCATGAAGCATTGTGATTACAGGGGCCATGGAGCATGGTGATGACAAGGGTCATCGAGCATTGTGATGAGAGGGGTCATGGAGCATTGTGATGACAAGGAACATGGCGAATTGTGATGACAGGGTTCATGGGGCATTGTGATGACAGGGGGCCTGGAACATTGTGATGAAAATGGTCCTGGAGCATTGTGATGACAGCGGTCACGGAAAATTGTGATGACAGTAATTATGCAGCATTGTGATGACAGTGGTCGGTGAACATTGTGACGACAAGGTTCATGAAGCATTGTGATGACAAGGGCTTTGAGCATTGTGATGGAATGGGTCATCGTGAATTGTGATGACAGGGGTCATGGAGCATTGCGTTGACATGGGTATGGAGCATTTTAATGAGAAGAGATCTGGAGCATTGTAATGACAAGGGTATGGAGCATTTTGAGTACAGGGGCCAAGGAGCATTGTGCTGACAAGTGCATGGTGCATTGTGATGAGAAGTGGTATGGACCATTGTGATGAAAATGTTACTGGAGCATTGTGAAGAAAGCGGTCATGGATCATTGTGATGACAGGGTTCATGGAGCTTTGTGATGACAAGGACCATGGAGCATGGTGATGACAGGGGTCATGGGGCATTGTGATGACAGGTGGCATTGGGAATTGTGATGAAAGGGTCATGGAGCACTCTGATGAAAGTTTTCCTGGAGCATTGTGATGAAAAGAACCATGGATTATTGTGATGACAAGTGCCATGGAGCATTGTGAGGACAAGTGTCATGGAATATTTTGCTGACAGGAATCATGGAGCATTGTGAAGAGTGGGGCCATGGAGCATTGTGATGAAAGACGTCATGGGGCATTGTTATGACAGTGGTCATGGGGCATTGTGATGAAAGGGATCATGGGGCAATATGATTACAGGGGCCATGGAGCATTGTGAATACATAGGACATAGAGCATTGTGATGAGAGGTGTCATGGAGCATTGTGATGAAAGTGGTCATGGATCATTTTGATGACAAGTGACCTGGAACATTGTGATGACATGGTTCATTGAGCCCTGTAATGACAAGGGCAATGGCGAATTGTGATGACAGGTGTCATGGGGAAAGGTGATGACAGTGGTCATCTCGAATTGTCATGAAAGGTATCATGGATCACTGTGATGACAAGGGCTATGGAGCATTGTGATGACATAGGCCATGGAACATTGTGATGACAAGTGTTATGGAGCATTGTGATGACACGGGCATGGAGCATTTTGATGACAAGGGTCATCGAGCATTGTGATGACAGGGGCCCTGGAGCATTGTGTTGACACGAGCATTGAGCAATGTGATGAGAAGAGATCTGGAGCATTGTGATGACAAGGGTATGGAGCATTTTGATTACAGGGGCCAAGGAGCATTGTGCTGACAAGGCATTGTGCACTGTCATGACAAGTGGCATGGAGCATTGTGATGAAAGTTGTAATTGACCATTGTGATTACATGTGTCCTGGAAACTTATGATGACACAGTTCAAGGAGCATTGTGATGACAAGGGCCATGGCGAATTGTGATATAAGGTGTCACGGGGCATTTTGATGACAGTGGTCATCTAGCATTGTGATGAAAGATATCATGGAGCACTGTGATGACAGGGGCCATGTAGCATTCTGATGACAAAGGCCATGGAGCATTATGATGACTCAGGCATGGGACATTATGATGACAAGCGGTCTGGAGCATTGTGATGACAAGGGTATGGAGCATTGTGATTATAGGGGCCATGGAGCATTGTGATGACCATGGCATGGAGAATTGTGATGACATGGGTCATCGAGCATTGTGATGACCAGGGTCTTGGAGCATTGTGTTGACACAGGCATGGAGCATTGTGATGAGAAGAGAACTGGAACATTGTGATGACAAGGGCATGGAGCATTGTGATTATAGGGGCCAAGGAGCACTGTGCTGACAAGGGCATGGTGTATTGTGATGAAAAGGGCATGGAGAATTGTGATGACATGGACAGGGAACATTGTGATCACAGAGGTCATGGAAAATTGTGATGACAAGTGTCATGGAACATTGTGCTGACAGGGATCATGGAGCTTTGTGATGAGAAAGGTTTTCGAGCATTGTGATGACAGGTGTCATGGGGCATTGTGATGACAGTGGTCATGGAGCAGTGTGATGAAATGTGTCATGGAGCGCTGTGATGACAGCGGCCATGGAGCATTGTGATGAGCAAAGGCAACGGAGCATTGAGATGACAGGGGCAATGGAGCCTTGTGATGAAAACTGTCCTGGAACCTTGTGATGACACGGTTCATGGAGCATTGTGATGGCATGGGACATGGCAAATTGTGATGACAGGTGTCATGGGGCATTGAGATGACAGGGTGCATGGAGCATTGCAGTGAATGTGGTCATAGAGCATTGTGATGAAAAGCACCATGGAGCATTGTGATGACAAGGGTCATAGAGCATGGTGATGACACTAGTCATGGAGCATTGTGATAACATGAGATCTGGAGCGTAGTGATGACAAGTGTCATGGAACATTGTGATGAAAGTGATCATGGAGCAATGTGATTACATGGGCCATGCAGCAATGTGAATACATAGGCCATGGAGCATTGTGATGACAGGGGTCATGGAACATTGTGATGAATGTGGTCACGGATCATTGTGATGACAAGTGTCCTGGAACATTGTGATGACATGGCGCATGGAACATTGTGATTACAAGGGCCATGGCGAATTGTGGTGACAAGTGTCATGGGGCACTGTGATGTCATTGGTCACCTAGGATTGTGATGAAAGGTATCATGGAGCACTGCGATGACAGGAGCCGTGGAGCATTGTGATGACAAATGCCATGGAGCATTGTGATGACAAGTGTCATGGAGCATTGTATGACATTTGCATGGTGCATTAGGATGACAAGAGTTCTGGAGCATTATGATGACAAAGGCATGGAGCATTGTGATTACAGGGGCCATGGAGCTATGTGATGACATGGGCAGGGAACACTGTGATGGCAGGTGTCATGGATCATTGTGATGACAACTGTCATGGAACATTGTGGTGAGAGGTGTCATGGAGCATTCTGAGTACATAGGCCATGGAGCATTGTGATGTCGGGGTCATGGGAATTGTAATGAAAATTGTCATGGATCATTGTGATGACAAGTGTCCCAGAACATTGTGATGACCAGGTTCATGGAGCATTGTGAAGACAAGGGCCATGGCGAATTGTGATGACAGGTGTCATGGAGCATTTTGATGACAATGGCCATGGAACATTCTGATGACAAGTGTCATGGACCATTGTGATGACACGTGCATGGAGCATTATGATGACAAGAGTTCTGGAGCATTGTGATGACAAGGGCATGGAGCATTGTGATTACAAGGTTCATCGAGCATTGTGATGACAGTGGTCATGGAATGTTGTGATGTCAACAGCCATGGTGCATTGTGAGCACAGGTGTCATGGGGCATTGTAATGACAGTGCTCATGGAGCATTGTGATGAAAGGCATCAGGGTGTAATGTGATTACAGGGGACACGGAGAATGGTGAAAACATAGGGCATGGAGCATTGTGATGACAGGGGTCATGAAATATTGTGACGAAAGTGGTCATGGATCACTGTGATGACAATTTTCCTGGAACACTGTGATGACACGGTTCAGGGAGCATTGGGAAGACAAGGGCCATGGCGAATTGTGATGACAGATGTCAGGTGGCATTGTGATGATAGTGGTCATCTAGAATTGTGATGAAATGTGTCATGGAGCACTGTGATGACAGGGGCCATGGAGCATTGTGATGACAAGTGTCAAGGAGCATTGTGGTGACACGGGAATGGAGCATTATGTTGAAAAGAGTTCTGGAGCGTTGTGATGACTAGTGCATGAAGCATTGTGATTACAGGGGCCATGGAGCATGGTGATGACAAGGGTCATCGAGCATTGTGATGAGAGGGGTCATGGAGCATTGTGATGACAAGGAACATGGCGAATTGTGATGACAGGGTTCATGGGGCATTGTGATGACAGGGGGCATGGAACATTGTGATGAAAATGGTCCTGGAGCATTGTGATGACAGCGGTCACGGAAAATTGTGATGACAGTAATTATGCAGCATTGTGAAGACTAGGGTCATGGAGCATTGTGATGACAGTGGTCGGTGAACATTGTGACGACAAGGTTCATGAAGCATTGTGATGACAGGGGTCAGTGAACATTGTGACGACAAGGTTCATGAAGCATTGTGATGACAAGGGCTTTGAGCATTGTGATGGAATGGGTCATCGTGAATTGTGATGACAGGGGTCATGGAGCATTGCGTTGACATGGGTATGGAGCATTTTAATGAGAAGAGATCTGGAGCATTGTAATGACAAGGGTATGGAGCATTTTGAGTACAGGGGCCAAGGAGCATTGTGCTGACAAGTGCATGGTGCATTGTGATGAGAAGTGGTATGGACCATTGTGATGAAAATGTTACTGGAGCATTGTGAAGAAAGCGGTCATGGATCATTGTGATGACAGGGTTCATGGAGCTTTGTGATGACAAGGACCATGGAGCATGGTGATGACAGGGGTCATGGGGCATTGTGATGACAGGTGGCATTGGGAATTGTGATGAAAGGGTCATGGAGCACTCTGATGAAAGTTTTCCTGGAGCATTGTGATGAAAAGAACCATGGATTATTGTGATGACAAGTGCCATGGAGCATTGTGAGGACAAGTGTCACGAAATATTTTGCGGACAGGAATCATGGAGCATTGTGATGAGTGGGGCAATGGAGCATTGTGATGAAAGACGTCATGGGGCATTATTATGACAGTGGTCATGGGGCATTGTGATGAAAGGGATCATGGGGCAATGTGATTACAGGGGCCATGGACCATTGTGAATACATAGGACATAGAGCATTGTGATGAGAGGTGTCATGGAGCATTGTGATGAAAGTGGTCATGTATCATTTTGATGACAAGTGACCTGGAACATTGTGATGACATGGTTCATGGAGCACTGTAATGACAAGGGCAATGGCAAATTGTGATGACAGGTGTCATGGGGAAAGGTGATGACAGTGGTCATCTCGAATGGTCATGAAAGGTATCATGGAGCACTGTGATGACAAGGGCTATGGAGCATTGTGATGACATAGGCCATGGAACATTGTGATGACAAGTGTTATGGAGCATTGTGATGACACGGGCATGGAGCATTGTGATGACAAGGGTCATCGAGCATTGTGATGACAGGGGCCCTGGAGCATTGTGTTGACACGAGCATTGAGCAATGTGATGAGAAGAGATCTGGAGCATTGTGATGACAAGGGCATGGAGCATTTTGATTACAGGGGCCAAGGAGCATTGTGCTGACAAGGCATTGTGCACTGTCATGACAAGTGGCATGGAGCATTGTGATGAAAGTTGTAATTGACCATTGTGATTACATGTGTCCTGGAAACTTATGATGACACAGTTCAAGGAGCATTGTGATGACAAGGGCCATGGCGAATTGTGATATAAGGTGTCACGGGGCATTTTGATGACAGTGGTCATCTAGCATTGTGATGAAAGGTATCATGGAGCACTGTGATGACAGGGGCCATGTAGCATTCTGATGACAAGGGCCATGGAGCATTATGATGACACAGGCATGGGACATTATGATGACAAGCGGTCTGGAGCATTGTGTTGACAAGGGCATGGAGGATTGTGATTATAGGGGCCATGGAGCATTGTGATGACCATGGCATGGAGAATTGTGATGACATGGGTCATCGAACATTGTGATGACCAGGGTCTTGGAGCATTGTGTTGACACAGGCATGGAGCATTGTGATGAGAAGAGAACTGGAACATTGTGATGACAAGGGCATGGAGCATTGTGATTATCGGGGCCAAGGAGCACTGTGCTGACAAGGGCATGGTGTATTGTGATGAAAAGGGCATGGAGAATTGTGATGACATGGACAGGGAATATTGTGATCACAGAGGTCATGGAAAATTGTGATGACAAGTGTCATGGAACATTGTGCTGACAGGGATCATGGAGCTTTGTGATGAGAAATGTTTTCGAGCAGTGTGATGAAAGGTGTCATGGAGCGCTGTGATGACAGCGGCCATGGAGCATTGTGATGCGCAAAGGCAACGGAGCATTGAGATGACAGGGGCAATGGAGCCTTGTGATGAAAACTGTCCTGGAACCTTGTGATGACACGGTTCATGGAGCATTGTGATGGCATGGGCCATGGCGAATTGTGATGACAGGTGTCATGGGGCATTGAGATGACAGGGTGCATGGAGCATTGCAGTGAATGTGGTCATAGAGCATTGTGATGAAAAGCACCATGGAGCATTGTGATGACAAGGGTCATAGAGCATGGTGATGACGCTAGTCATGGAGCATTGTGATAACATGAGATTTGGAGCGTAGTGATGACAAGTGTCATGGAACATTGTGATGAAAGTGATCATGGAGCAATGTGATTACATGGGCCATGCAGCAATGTGAATACATAGGCCATGGAGCATTGTGATGACAGGGGTCATGGAACATTGTGATGAATGTGGTCACGGATCATTGTGATGACAAGTGTCCTGGAACATTGTGATGACATGGCTCATGGAACATTGTGATTACAAGGGCCATGGCGAATTGTGGTGACAAGTGTCATGGGGCACTGTGATGTCATTGGTCACCTAGGATTGTGATGAAAGGTATCATGGAGCACTGTGATGACAGGGGCCGTGGAGCATTGTGATGACAAATGCCATGGAGCATTGTGATGACAAGTGTCATGGAGCATTGTATGACATTTGCATGGTGCATTAGGATGACAAGAGTTCTGGAGCATTATGATGACAAAGGCATGGAGCATTGTGATTACAGGGGCCATGGAGCTATGTGATGACATGGGCAGGGAACACTGTGATGGCAGGTGTCATGGATCGTTGTGATGACAACTGTCATGGAACATTGTGGTGAGAGGTGTCATGGAGCATTCTGAGTACATAGGCCATGGAGCATTGTGATGTCGGGGTCATGGGAATTGTAATGAAAATTGTCATGGATCATTGTGATGACAAGTGTCCCAGAACATTGTGATGACCAGGTTCATGGAGCATTGTGAAGACAAGGGCCATGGCGAATTGTGATGACAGGTGTCATGGAGCATTTTGATGACAATGGCCATGGAACATTCTGATGACAAGTGTCATGGACCATTGTGATGACACGTGCATGGAGCATTATGATGACAAGAGTTCTGGAGCATTGTGATGACAAGGGCATGGAGCATTGTGATTACAAGTTTCATCGAGCATTGTGATGACAGTGGTCATGGAATGTTGTGATGTCAACAGCCATGGCGCATTGTGAGCACAGGTGTCATGGGGCATTGTAATGACAGTGCTCATGGAGCATTGTGATGAAAGGCATCATGGTGTAATGTGATTACAGGGGCCACGGAGAATGGTGAAAACATAGGGCATGGAGCATTGTGATGACAGGGGTCATGAAATATTGTGACGAAAGTGGTCATGGATCACTGTGATGACAAGTTTCCTGGAACATTGTGATGACACGGTTCAGGGAGCATTGTGAAGACAAGGGCCATGGCGAATTGTGATGACAGATGTCAGGTGGCATTGTGATGATAGTGGTCATCTAGAATTGTGATGAAATGTATCATGGAGCACTGTGATGACAGGGGCCATGGAGCATTGTGATGACAAGTGTCAAGGAGCATTGTGGTGACACGGGAATGGAGCATTATGTTGAAAAGAGTTCTGGAGCGTTGTGATGACTAGTGCATGAAGCATTGTGATTACAGGGGCCATGGAGCATGGTGATGACAAGGGTCATCGAGCATTGTGATGAGAGGGGTCATGGAGCATTGTGATGACAAGGAACATGGCGAATTGTGATGACAGGGTTCATGGGGCATTGTGATGACAGGGGGCATGGAACATTGTGATGAAAATGGTCCTGGAGCATTGTGATGACAGCGGTCACGGAAAATTGTGATGACAGTAATTATGCAGCATTGTGATGACTAGGGTCATGGAGCATTGTGATGACAGTGGTCGGTGAACATTGTGACGACAAGGTTCATGAAGCATTGTGATGACAGGGGTCAGTGAACATTGTGACGACAAGGTTCATGAAGCATTGTGATGACAAGGGCTTTGAGCATTGTGATGGAATGGGTCATCGTGAATTGTGATGACAGGGGTCATGGAGCATTGCGTTGACATGGGTATGGAGCATTTTAATGAGAAGAGATCTGGAGCATTGTAATGACAAGGGTATGGAGCATTTTGAGTACAGGGGCCAAGGAGCATTGTGCTGACAAGTGCATGGTGCATTGTGATGAGAAGTGGTATGGACCATTGTGATGAAAATGTTACTGGAGCATTGTGAAGAAAGCGGTCATGGATCATTGTGATGACAGGGTTCATGGAGCTTTGTGATGACAAGGACCATGGAGCATGGTGATGACAGGGGTCATGGGGCATTGTGATGACAGGTGGCATTGGGAATTGTGATGAAAGGGTCATGGAGCACTCTGATGAAAGTTTTCCTGGAGCATTGTGATGAAAAGAACCATGGATTATTGTGATGACAAGTGCCATGGAGCATTGTGAGGACAAGTGTCATGGAATATTTTGCTGACAGGAATCATGGAGCATTGTGATGAGTGGGGCAATGGAGCATTGTGATGAAAGACGTCATGGGGCATTGTTATGACAGTGGTCATGGGGCATTGTGATGAAAGGGATCATGGGGCAATGTGATTACAGGGGCCATGGAGCATTGTGAATACATAAGACATAGAGCATTGTGATGAGAGGTGTCATGGAGCATTGTGATGAAAGTGGTCATGGATCATTTTGATGACAAGTGACCTGGAACATTGTGATGACACAGTTCATGGAGCACTGTAATGACAAGGGCAATGGCGAATTGTGATGACAGGTGTCATGGGGAAAGGTGATGACAGTGGTCATCTCGAATTGTCATGAAAGGTATCATGGAGCACTGTGATGACAAGGGCTATGGAGCATTGTGATGACATAGGCCATGGAACATTGTGATGACAAGTGTTATGGAGCATTGTGATGACACGGGCATGGAGCATTGTGATGACAAGGGCCATGGCGAATTGTGATATAAGGTGTCACGGGGCATTTTGATGACAGTGGTCCTCTAGCATTGTGATGAAAGGTATCATGGAGCACTGTGATGACAGGGGCCATGTAGCATTCTGATGACAAAGGCCATGGAGCATTATGATGACACAGGCATGGGACATTTAGATGACAAGCGGTCTGGAGCATTGTGATGACAAGGGCATGGAGCATTGTGATTATAGGGGCCATGGAGCATTGTGATGACCATGGCATGGAGCATTGTGATGACATGGGTCATCGAGCATTGTGATGACCAGGGTCTTGGAGCATTGTGTTGACACAGGCATGGAGCATTGTGATGAGAAGAGAACTGGAACATTGTGATGACAAGGGCATGGAGCATTGTGATTATAGGGGCCAAGGAGCACTGTGCTGACAAGGGCATGGTGTATTGTGATGAAAAGGGCATGGAGAATTGTGATGACATGGACAGGGAACATTGTGATCACAGAGGTCATGGAAAATTGTGATGACAAGTGTCATGGAACATTGTGCTGACAGGGATCATGGAGCTTTGTGATGAGAAAGGTTTTCGAGCATTGTGATGACAGGTGTCATGGGGCATTGTGATGACAGTGGTCATGGAGCAGTGTGATGAAAGGTGTCATGGAGCGCTGTGATTACAGGGGCCATGGAGCATTGTGATGAGCAAAGGCAACGGAGCATTGAGATGACAGGGGCAATGGAGCCTTGTGATGAAATCTGTCCTGGAACCTTGTGATGACACGGTTCATGGAGCAGTGTGATGGCATGGGCCATGGCGAATTGTGATGACAGGTGTCATGGGGCATTGAGATGACAGAGTGCATGGAGCATTGCAGTGAATGTGGTCATAGAGCATTGTGATGAAAAGCACCATGGAGCATTGTGATGACAAGGGTCATTCAGCATGGTGATGACGCTAGTCATGGAGCATTGTGATAACATGAGATCTGGAGCGTAGTGATGACAAGTGTCATGGAACATTGTGATGAAAGTGATCATGGAGCAATGTGATTACATGGGCCATGCAGCAATGTGAATACATAGGCCATGGAGCATTGTGATGACAGGGGTCATGGAACATTGTGATGAATGTGGTCACGGATCATTGTGATGACAAGTGTCCTGGAACATTGTGATGACATGGCTCATGGAACATTGTGATTACAAGGGCCATGGCGAATTGTGGTGACAAGTGTCATGGGGCACTGTGATGTCATTGGTCACCTAGGATTGTGATGAAAGGTATCATGGAGCACTGCGATGACAGGGGCCGTGGAGCATTGTGATGACAAATGCCATGGAGCATTATGATGACTCAGGCATGGGACATTATGATGACAAGCGGTCTGGAGCATTGTGATGACAAGGGCATGGAGCATTGTGATTATAGGGGCCATGGAGCATTGTGATGACCATGGCATGGAGCATTGTGATGACATGGGTCATCGAGCATTGTGATGACCAGGGTCTTGGAGCATTGTGTTGACACAGGCATGGAGCATTGTGATGAGAAGAGAACTGGAACATTGTGATGACAAGGGCATGGAGCATTGTGATTATAGGGGCCAAGGAGCACTGTGCTGACAAGGGCATGGTGTATTGTGATGAAAAGGGCATGGAGAATTGTGATGACATGGACAGGGAACATTGTGATCACAGAGGTCATGGAAAATTGTGATGACAAGTGTCATGGAACATTGTGCTGACAGGGATCATGGAGCTTTGTGATGAGAAAGGTTTTCGAGCATTGTGATGACAGGTGTCATGGGGCATTGTGATGACAGTGGTCATGGAGCAGTGTGATGAAATGTGTCATGGAGCGCTGTGATGACAGCGGCCATGGAGCATTGTGATGAGCAAAGGCAACGGAGCATTGAGATGACAGGGGCAATGGAGCCTTGTGATGAAAACTGTCCTGGAACCTTGTGATGACACGGTTCATGGAGCATTGTGATGGCATGGGACATGGCGAATTGTGATGACAGGTGTCATGGGGCATTGAGATGACAGGGTGCATGGAGCATTGCAGTGAATGTGGTCATAGAGCATTGTGATGAAAAGCACCATGGAGCATTGTGATGACAAGGGTCATAGAGCATGGTGATGACACTAGTCATGGAGCATTGTGATAACATGAGATCTGGAGCGTAGTGATGACAAGTGTCATGGAACATTGTGATGAAAGTGATCATGGAGCAATGTGATTACATGGGCCATGCAGCAATGTGAATACATAGGCCATGGAGCATTGTGATGACAGGGGTCATGGAACATTGTGATGAATGTGGTCACGGATCATTGTGATGACAAGTGTCCTGGAACATTGTGATGACATGGCGCATGGAACATTGTGATTACAAGGGCCATGGCGAATTGTGGTGACAAGTGTCATGGGGCACTGTGATGTCATTGGTCACCTAGGATTGTGATGAAAGGTATCATGGAGCACTGTGATGACAGGGGCAGTAGAGCATTGTGATGACAAATGCCATGGAGCATTGTGATGACAAGTGTCATGGAGCATTGTGAATACAAGGGCCATGGCGAATTGTGATGAGAGATGTCATGGAGCATTTTGATGACAATGGCCATGGAACATTCTGATGACAAGTGTCATGGACCATTTTGAAGACAAGGGCATGGAGCATTGTGATTATAGGGGCCAAGGAGCACTGTGCTGACAAGGGCATGGTGTATTGTGATGAAAAGGGCATGGAGAATTGTGATGACATGGACAGGGAACATTGTGATCACAGAGGTCATGGAAAATTGTGATGACAAGTGTCATGGAACATTGTGCTGACAGAGATCATGGAGCTTTGTGATGAGAAAGGTTTTCGAGCATTGTGATGACAGGTGTCATGGGGCATTGTGATGACAGTGGTCATGGAGCAGTGTGATGAAAGGTGTCATGGAGCGCTGTGATTACAGGGGCCATGGAGCATTGTGATGAGCAAAGGCAACGGAGCATTGTGATGACAGGGGCAATGGAGCCTTGTGATGAAAACTGTCCTGGAACCTTGTGATGACACGGTTCATGGAGCATTGTGATGGCATGGGCCATGGCGAATTGTGATGACAGGTGTCATGGGGCATTGAGATGACAGAGTGCATGGAGCATTGCAGTGAATGTGGTCATAGAGCATTGTGATGAAAAGCACCATGGAGCATTGTGATGACAAGGGTCATAGAGCATGGTGATGACGCTAGTCATGGAGCATTGTGATAACATGAGATCTGGAGCGTAGTGATGACAAGTGTCATGGAACATTGTGATGAAAGTGATCATGGAGCAATGTGATTACATGGGCCATGCAGCAATGTGAATACATAGGCCATGGAGCATTGTGATGACAGGGGTCATGGAACATTGTGATGAATGTGGTCACGGATCATTGTGATGACAAGTGTCCTGGAACATTGTGATGACATGGCTCATGGAACATTGTGATTACAAGGGCCATGGCGAATTGTGGTGACAAGTGTCATGGGGCACTGTGATGTCATTGGTCACCTAGGATTGTGATGAAAGGTATCATGGAGCACTGTGATGACAGGGGCCGTGGAGCATTGTGATGACAAATGCCATGGAGCATTGTGATGACAAGTGTCATGGAGCATGGTATGACATTTGCATGGTGCATTAGGATGACAAGAGTTCTGGAGCATTATGATGACAAAGGCATGGAGCATTGTGATTACAGGGGCCATGGAGCTATGTGATGACATGGGCAGGGAACACTGTGATGGCAGGTGTCATGGATCGTTGTGATGACAACTGTCATGGAACATTGTGGTGAGAGGTGTCATGGAGCATTCTGAGTACATAGGCCATGGAGCATTGTGATGTCGGGGTCATGGGAATTGTAGTGAAAATTGTCATGGATCATTGTGATGACAAGTGTCCCAGAACATTGTGATGACCAGGTTCATGGAGCATTGTGAAGACAAGGGCCATGGCGAATTGTGATGACAGGTGTCATGGAGCATTTTGATGACAATGGCCATGGAACATTCTGATGACAAGTGTCATGGACCATTGTGATGACACGTGCATGGAGCATTATGATGACAAGAGTTCTGGAGCATTGTGATGACAAGGGCATGGAGCATTGTGATTACAAGGTTCATCGAGCATTGTGATGACAGTGGTCATGGAATGTTGTGATGTCAACAGCCATGGCGCATTGTGAGCACAGGTGTCATGGGGCATTGTAATGACAGTGCTCATGGAGCATTGTGATGAAAGGCATCATGGTGTAATGTGATTACAGGGGCCACGGAGAATGGTGAAAACATAGGGCATGGAGCATTGTGATGACAGGGGTCATGAAATATTGTGACGAAAGTGGTCATGGATCACTGTGATGACAAGTTTCCTGGAACATTGTGAAGACACGGTTCAGGGAGCATTGTGAAGACAAGGGCCATGGCGAATTGTGATGACAGATGTCAGGTGGCATTGTGATGATAGTGGTCATCTAGAATTGTGATGAAATGTATCATGGAGCACTGTGATGACAGGGGCCATGGAGCATTGTGATGACAAGTGTCAAGGAGCATTGTGGTGACACGGGAATGGAGCATTATGTTGAAAAGAGTTCTGGAGCGTTGTGATGACTAGTGCATGAAGCATTGTGATTACAGGGGCCATGGAGCATGGTGATGACAAGGGTCATCGAGCATTGTGATGACAAGGAACATGGCGAATTGTGATGACAGGGTTCATGGGGCATTGTGATGACAGGGGGCATGGAACATTGTGATGAAAATGGTCCTGGAGCATTGTGATGACAGCGGTCATGGAAAATTGTGATGACAGTAATTATGCAGCATTGTGATGACTAGGGTCATGGAGCATTGTGATGACAGTGGTCGGTGAACATTGTGACGACAAGGTTCATGAAGCATTGTGATGACAGGGGTCAGTGAACATTGTGACGACAAGGTTCATGAAGCATTGTGATGACAAGGGCTTTGAGCATTGTGATGGAATGGGTCATCGTGAATTGTGATGACAGGGGTCATGGAGCATTGCGTTGACATGGGTATGGAGCATTTTAATGAGAAGAGATCTGGAGCATTGTAATGACAAGGGTATGGAGCATTTTGAGTACAGGGGCCAAGGAGCATTGTGCTGACAAGTGCATGGTGCATTGTGATGAGAAGTGGTATGGACCATTGTGATGAAAATGTTACTGGAGCATTGTGAAGAAAGCGGTCATGGATCATTGTGATGACAGGGTTCATGGAGCTTTGTGATGACAAGGACCATGGAGCATGGTGATGACAGGGGTCATGGGGCATTGTGATGACAGGTGGCATTGGGAATTGTGATGAAAGGGTCATGGAGCACTCTGATGAAAGTTTTCCTGGAGCATTGTGATGAAAAGAACCATGGATTATTGTGATGACAAGTGCCATGGAGCATTGTGAG
This sequence comes from Balaenoptera physalus, assembly GCF_965194825.1. Classification (NCBI taxonomy): domain Eukaryota; kingdom Metazoa; phylum Chordata; class Mammalia; order Artiodactyla; family Balaenopteridae; genus Balaenoptera; species Balaenoptera physalus. The sequence continues at coordinate 221,340 of NW_028125684.1, read as the reverse complement.
GACAAGTGTCACGGAATATTGTGCGGACAGGAATCATGGAGCATTGTGATGAGTGGGGCAATGGAGCATTGTGATGAAAGACGTCATGGGGCATTGTTATGACAGTGGTCATGGGGCATTGTGATGAAAGGGATCATGGGGCAATGTGATTACAGGGGCCATGGAGCATTGTGAATACATAAGACATAGAGCATTGTGATGAGAGGTGTCATGGAGCATTGTGATGAAAGTGGTCATGGATCATTTTGATGACAAGTGACCTGGAACATTGTGATGACACGGTTCATGGAGCACTGTAATGACAAGGGCAATGGCGAATTGTGATGACAGGTGTCATGGGGAAAGGTGATGACAGTGGTCATCTCGAATTGTCATGAAAGGTATCATGGAGCACTGTGATGACAAGGGCTATGGAGCATTGTGATGACATAGGCCATGGAACATTGGGATGACAAGTGTTATGGAGCATTGTGATGACATGGGCATGGAGCATTGTGATGACAAGGTCATCGAGCATTGTGATGACAGGGGCCCTGGAGCATTGTGTTGACACGAGCATTGAGCAATGTGATGAGAAGAGATCTGGAGCATTGTGATGACAAGGGCATGGAGCATTTTGATTACAGGGGCCAAGGAGCATTGTGCTGACAAGGCATTGTGCACTGTCATGACAAGTGGCATGGAGCATTGTGATGAAAGTTGTAATTGACCATTGTGATTACATGTGTCCTGGAAACTTATGATGACACAGTTCAAGGAGCATTGTGATGACAAGGGCCATGGCGAGTTGTGATATAAGGTGTCACGGGGCATTTTGATGACAGTGGTCATCTAGCATTGTGATGAAAGGTATCACGGAGCACTGTGATGACAGGGGCCATGTAGCATTCTGATGACAAAGGCCATGGAGCATTATGATGACACAGGCATGGGACATTATGATGACAAGCGGTCTGGAGCATTGTGATGACAAGGGCATGGAGCATTGTGATTATAGGGGCCATGGAGCATTGTGATGACCATGGCATGGAGAATTGTGATGACATGGGTCATCGAGCATTGTGATGACCAGGGTCTTGGAGCATTGTGTTGACACAGGCATGGAGCATTGTGATGAGAAGAGAACTGGAACATTGTGATGACAAGGGCATGGAGCATTGTGATTATAGGGGCCAAGGAGCACTGTGCTGACAAGGGCATGGTGTATTGTGATGAAAAGGGCATGGAGAATTGTGATGACATGGACAGGGAACATTGTGATCACAGAGGTCATGGAAAATTGTGATGACAAGTGTCATGGAACATTGTGCTGACAGAGATCATGGAGCTTTGTGATGAGAAAGGTTTTCGAGCATTGTGATGACAGGTGTCATGGGGCATTGTGATGACAGTGGTCATGGAGCAGTGTGATGAAAGGTGTCATGGAGCGCTGTGATTACAGGGGCCATGGAGCATTGTGATGAGCAAAGGCAACGGAGCATTGAGATGACAGGGGCAATGGAGCCTTGTGATGAAAACTGTCCTGGAACCTTGTGATGACACGGTTCATGGAGCATTGTGATGGCATGGGCCATGGCGAATTGTGATGACAGGTGTCATGGGGCATTGAGATGACAGGGTGCATGGAGCATTGCAGTGAATGTGGTCATAGAGCATTGTGATGAAAAGCACCATGGAGCATTGTGATGACAAGGGTCATAGAGCATGGTGATGACGCTAGTCATGGAGCATTGTGATAACATGAGATCTGGAGCGTAGTGATGACAAGTGTCATGGAACATTGTGATGAAAGTGATCATGGAGCAATGTGATTACATGGGCCATGCAGCAATGTGAATACATAGGCCATGGAGCATTGTGATGACAGGGGTCATGGAACATTGTGATGAATGTGGTCACGGATCATTGTGATGACAAGTGTCCTGGAACATTGTGATGACATGGCTCATGGAACATTGTGATTACAAGGGCCATGGCGAATTGTGGTGACAAGTGTCATGGGGCACTGTGATGTCATTGGTCACCTAGGATTGTGATGAAAGGTATCATGGAGCACTGTGATGACAGGGGCCGTGGAGCATTGTGATGACAAATGCCATGGAGCATTGTGATGACAAGTGTCATGGAGCATGGTATGACATTTGCATGGTGCATTAGGATGACAAGAGTTCTGGAGCATTATGATGACAAAGGCATGGAGCATTGTGATTACAGGGGCCATGGAGCTATGTGATGACATGGGCAGGGAACACTGTGATGGCAGGTGTCATGGATCGTTGTGATGACAACTGTCATGGAACATTGTGGTGAGAGGTGTCATGGAGCATTCTGAGTACATAGGCCATGGAGCATTGTGATGTCGGGGTCATGGGAATTGTAGTGAAAATTGTCATGGATCATTGTGATGACAAGTGTCCCAGAACATTGTGATGACCAGGTTCATGGAGCATTGTGAAGACAAGGGCCATGGCGAATTGTGATGACAGGTGTCATGGAGCATTTTGATGACAATGGCCATGGAACATTCTGATGACAAGTGTCATGGACCATTGTGATGACACGTGCATGGAGCATTATGATGACAAGAGTTCTGGAGCATTGTGATGACAAGGGCATGGAGCATTGTGATTACAAGGTTCATCGAGCATTGTGATGACAGTGGTCATGGAATGTTGTGATGTCAACAGCCATGGCACATTGTGAGCACAGGTGTCATGGGGCATTGTAATGACAGTGCTCATGGAGCATTGTGATGAAAGGCATCATGGTGTAATGTGATTACAGGGGCCACGGAGAATGGTGAAAACATAGGGCATGGAGCATTGTGATGACAGGGGTCATGAAATATTGTGACGAAAGTGGTCATGGATCACTGTGATGACAAGTTTCCTGGAACATTGTGAAGACACGGTTCAGGGAGCATTGTGAAGACAAGGGCCATGGCGAATTGTGATGACAGATGTCAGGTGGCATTGTGATGATAGTGGTCATCTAGAATTGTGATGAAATGTATCATGGAGCACTGTGATGACAGGGGCCATGGAGCATTGTGATGACAAGTGTCAAGGAGCATTGTGGTGACACGGGAATGGAGCATTATGTTGAAAAGAGTTCTGGAGCGTTGTGATGACTAGTGCATGAAGCATTGTGATTACAGGGCCCATGGAGCATGGTGATGACAAGGGTCATCGAGCATTGTGATGACAAGGAACATGGCGAATTGTGATGACAGGGTTCATGGGGCATTGTGATGACAGGGGGCATGGAACATTGTGATGAAAATGGTCCTGGAGCATTGTAATGACAGCGGTCATGGAAAATTGTGATGACAGTAATTATGCAGCTTTGTGATGACTAGGGTCATGGAGCATTGTGATGACAGTGGTCGGTGAACATTGTGACGACAAGGTTCATGAAGCATTGTGATGACAGGGGTCAGTGAACATTGTGACGACAAGGTTCATGAAGCATTGTGATGACAAGGGCTTTGAGCATTGTGATGGAATGGGTCATCGTGAATTGTGATGACAGGGGTCATGGAGCATTGCGTTGACATGGGTATGGAGCATTTTAATGAGAAGAGATCTGGAGCATTGTAATGACAAGGGTATGGAGCATTTTGAGTACAGGGGCCAAGGAGCATTGTGCTGACAAGTGCATGGTGCATTGTGATGAGAAGTGGTATGGACCATTGTGATGAAAATGTTACTGGAGCATTGTGAAGAAAGCGGTCATGGATCATTGTGATGACAGGGTTCATGGAGCTTTGTGATGGCAAGGACCATGGAGCATGGTGATGACAGGGGTCATGGGGCATTGTGATGACAGGTGGCATTGGGAATTGTGATGAAAGGGTCATGGAACACTCTGATGAAAGTTTTCCTGGAGCATTGTGATGAAAAGAACCATGGATTATTGTGATGACAAGTGCCATGGAGCATTGTGAGGACAAGTGTCACGGAATATTGTGCGGACAGGAATCATGGAGCATTGTGATGAGTGGGGCAATGGAGCATTGTGATGAAAGACGTCATGGGGCATTGTTATGACAGTGGTCATGGGGCATTGTGATGAAAGGGATCATGGGGCAATGTGATTACAGGGGCCATGGAGCATTGTGAATACATAAGACATAGAGCATTGTGATGAGAGGTGTCATGGAGCATTGTGATGAAAGTGGTCATGGATCATTTTGATGACAAGTGACCTGGAACATTGTGATGACACGGTTCATGGAGCACTGTAATGACAAGGGCAATGGCGAATTGTGATGACAGGGGTCATGGGGAAAGGTGATGACAGTGGTCATCTCGAATGGTCATGAAAGGTATCATGGAGCACTGTGATGACAAGGGCTATGGAGCATTGTGATGACATAGGCCATGGAACATTGGGATGACAAGTGTTATGGAGCATTGTGATGACACGGGCATGGAGCATTGTGATGACAAGGTCATCGAGCATTGTGATGACAGGGGCCCTGGAGCATTGTGTTGACACGAGCATTGAGCAATGTGATGAGAAGAGATCTGGAGCATTGTGATGACAAGGGCATGGAGCATTTTGATTACAGGGGCCAAGGAGCATTGTGCTGACAAGGCATTGTGCACTGTCATGACAAGTGGCATGGAGCATTGTGATGAAAGTTGTAATTGACCATTGTGATTACATGTGTCCTGGAAACTTATGATGACACAGTTCAAGGAGCATTGTGATGACAAGGGCCATGGCGAGTTGTGATATAAGGTGTCACGGGGCATTTTGATGACAGTGGTCACCTAGCATTGTGATGAAAGGTATCACGGAGCACTGTGATGACAGGGGCCATGTAGCATTCTGATGACAAAGGCCATGGAGCATTATGATGACACAGGCATGGGACATTATGATGACAAGCGGTCTGGAGCATTGTGATGACAAGGGCATGGAGCATTGTGATTATAGGGGCCATGGAGCATTGTGATGACCATGGCATGGAGAATTGTGATGACATGGGTCATCGAGCATTGTGATGACCAGGGTCTTGGAGCATTGTGTTGACACAGGCATGGAGCATTGTGATGAGAAGAGAACTGGAACATTGTGATGACAAGGGCATGGAGCATTGTGATTATAGGGGCCAAGGAGCACTGTGCTGACAAGGGCATGGTGTATTGTGATGAAAAGGGCATGGAGAATTGTGATGACATGGACAGGGAACATTGTGATCACAGAGGTCATGGAAAATTGTGATGACAAGTGTCATGGAACATTGTGCTGACAGAGATCATGGAGCTTTGTGATGAGAAAGGTTTTCGAGCATTGTGATGACAGGTGTCATGGGGCATTGTGATGACAGTGGTCATGGAGCAGTGTGATGAAAGGTGTCATGGAGCGCTGTGATTACAGGGGCCATGGAGCATTGTGATGAGCAAAGGCAACGGAGCATTGAGATGACAGGGGCAATGGAGCCTTGTGATGAAAACTGTCCTGGAACCTTGTGATGACACGGTTCATGGAGCATTGTGATGGCATGGGCCATGGCGAATTGTGATGACAGGTGTCATGGGGCATTGAGATGACAGGGTGCATGGAGCATTGCAGTGAATGTGGTCATAGAGCATTGTGATGAAAAGCACCATGGAGCATTGTGATGACAAGGGTCATAGAGCATGGTGATGACGCTAGTCATGGAGCATTGTGATAACATGAGATCTGGAGCGTAGTGATGACAAGTGTCATGGAACATTGTGATGAAAGTGATCATGGAGCAATGTGATTACATGGGCCATGCAGCAATGTGAATACATAGGCCATGGAGCATTGTGATGACAGGGGTCATGGAACATTGTGATGAATGTGGTCACGGATCATTGTGATGACAAGTGTCCTGGAACATTGTGATGACATGGCTCATGGAACATTGTGATTACAAGGGCCATGGCGAATTGTGGTGACAAGTGTCATGGGGCACTGTGATGTCATTGGTCACCTAGGATTGTGATGAAAGGTATCATGGAGCACTGTGATGACAGGGGCCGTGGAGCATTGTGATGACAAATGCCATGGAGCATTGTGATGACAAGTGTCATGGAGCATGGTATGACATTTGCATGGTGCATTAGGATGACAAGAGTTCTGGAGCATTATGATGACAAAGGCATGGAGCATTGTGATTACAGGGGCCATGGAGCTATGTGATGACATGGGCAGGGAACACTGTGATGGCAGGTGTCATGGATCGTTGTGATGACAACTGTCATGGAACATTGTGGTGAGAGGTGTCATGGAGCATTCTGAGTACATAGGCCATGGAGCATTGTGATGTCGGGGTCATGGGAATTGTAGTGAAAATTGTCATGGATCATTGTGATGACAAGTGTCCCAGAACATTGTGATGACCAGGTTCATGGAGCATTGTGAAGACAAGGGCCATGGCGAATTGTGATGACAGGTGTCATGGAGCATTTTGATGACAATGGCCATGGAACATTCTGATGACAAGTGTCATGGACCATTGTGATGACACGTGCATGGAGCATTATGATGACAAGAGTTCTGGAGCATTGTGATGACAAGGGCATGGAGCATTGTGATTACAAGGTTCATCGAGCATTGTGATGACAGTGGTCATGGAATGTTGTGATGTCAACAGCCATGGCGCATTGTGAGCACAGGTGTCATGGGGCATTGTAATGACAGTGCTCATGGAGCATTGTGATGAAAGGCATCATGGTGTAATGTGATTACAGGGGCCACGGAGAATGGTGAAAACATAGGGCATGGAGCATTGTGATGACAGGGGTCATGAAATATTGTGACGAAAGTGGTCATGGATCACTGTGATGACAAGTTTCCTGGAACATTGTGAAGACACGGTTCAGGGAGCATTGTGAAGACAAGGGCCATGGCGAATTGTGATGACAGATGTCAGGTGGCATTGTGATGATAGTGGTCATCTAGAATTGTGATGAAATGTATCATGGAGCACTGTGATGACAGGGGCCATGGAGCATTGTGATGACAAGTGTCAAGGAGCATTGTGGTGACACGGGAATGGAGCATTATGTTGAAAAGAGTTCTGGAGCGTTGTGATGACTAGTGCATGAAGCATTGTGATTACAGGGGCCATGGAGCATGGTGATGACAAGGGTCATCGAGCATTGTGATGACAAGGAACATGGCGAATTGTGATGACAGGGTTCATGGGGCATTGTGATGACAGGGGGCATGGAACATTGTGATGAAAATGGTCCTGGAGCATTGTGATGACAGCGGTCATGGAAAATTGTGATGACAGTAATTATGCAGCATTGTGATGACTAGGGTCATGGAGCATTGTGATGACAGTGGTCGGTGAACATTGTGACGACAAGGTTCATGAAGCATTGTGATGACAGGGGTCAGTGAACATTGTGACGACAAGGTTCATGAAGCATTGTGATGACAAGGGCTTTGAGCATTGTGATGGAATGGGTCATCGTGAATTGTGATGACAGGGGTCATGGAGCATTGCGTTGACATGGGTATGGAGCATTTTAATGAGAAGAGATCTGGAGCATTGTAATGACAAGGGTATGGAGCATTTTGAGTACAGGGGCCAAGGAGCATTGTGCTGACAAGTGCATGGTGCATTGTGATGAGAAGTGGTATGGACCATTGTGATGAAAATGTTACTGGAGCATTGTGAAGAAAGCGGTCATGGATCATTGTGATGACAGGGTTCATGGAGCTTTGTGATGACAAGGACCATGGAGCATGGTGATGACAGGGGTCATGGGGCATTGTGATGACAGGTGGCATTGGGAATTGTGATGAAAGGGTCATGGAGCACTCTGATGAAAGTTTTCCTGGAGCATTGTGATGAAAAGAACCATGGATTATTGTGATGACAAGTGCCATGGAGCATTGTGAGGACAAGTGTCACGGAATATTGTGCGGACAGGAATCATGGAGCATTGTGATGAGTGGGGCAATGGAGCATTGTGATGAAAGACGTCATGGGGCATTGTTATGACAGTGGTCATGGGGCATTGTGATGAAAGGGATCATGGGGCAATGTGATTACAGGGGCCATGGAGCATTGTGAATACATAAGACATAGAGCATTGTGATGAGAGGTGTCATGGAGCATTGTGATGAAAGTGGTCATGGATCATTTTGATGACAAGTGACCTGGAACATTGTGATGACACGGTTCATGGAGCACTGTAATGACAAGGGCAATGGCGAATTGTGATGACAGGTGTCATGGGGAAAGGTGATGACAGTGGTCATCTCGAATTGTCATGAAAGGTATCATGGAGCACTGTGATGACAAGGGCTATGGAGCATTGTGATGACATAGGCCATGGAACATTGGGATGACAAGTGTTATGGAGCATTGTGATGACACGGGCATGGAGCATTGTGATGACAAGGTCATCGAGCATTGTGATGACAGGGGCCCTGGAGCATTGTGTTGACACGAGCATTGAGCAATGTGATGAGAAGAGATCTGGAGCATTGTGATGACAAGGGCATGGAGCATTTTGATTACAGGGGCCAAGGAGCATTGTGCTGACAAGGCATTGTGCACTGTCATGACAAGTGGCATGGAGCATTGTGATGAAAGTTGTAATTGACCATTGTGATTACATGTGTCCTGGAAACTTATGATGACACAGTTCAAGGAGCATTGTGATGACAAGGGCCATGGCGAGTTGTGATATAAGGTGTCACGGGGCATTTTGATGACAGTGGTCATCTAGCATTGTGATGAAAGGTATCATGGAGCACTGTGATGACAGGGGCCATGTAGCATTCTGATGACAAAGGCCATGGAGCATTATGATGACACAGGCATGGGACATTATGATGACAAGCGGTCTGGAGCATTGTGATGACAAGGTCATGGAGCATTGTGATTATAGGGGCCATGGAGCATTGTGATGACCATGGCATGGAGAATTGTGATGACATGGGTCATCGAGCATTGTGATGACCAGGGTCTTGGAGCATTGTGTTGACACAGGCATGGAGCATTGTGATGAGAAGAGAACTGGAACATTGTGATGACAAGGGCATGGAGCATTGTGATTATAGGGGCCAAGGAGCACTGTGCTGACAATGGCATGGTGTATTGTGATGAAAAGGGCATGGAGAATTGTGATGACATGGACAGGGAACACTGTGATCACAGAGGTCATGGAAAATTGTGATGACAAGTGTCATGGAACATTGTGCTGACAGAGATCATGGAGCTTTGTGATGAGAAAGGTTTTCGAGCATTGTGATGACAGGTGTCATGGGGCATTGTGATGACAGTGGTCATGGAGCAGTGTGATGAAAGGTGTCATGGAGCGCTGTGATTACAGGGGCCATGGAGCATTGTGATGAGCAAAGGCAACGGAGCATTGAGATGACAGGGGCAATGGAGCCTTGTGATGAAAACTGTCCTGGAACCTTGTGATGACACGGTTCATGGAGCATTGTGATGGCATGGGCCATGGCGAATTGTGATGACAGGTGTCATGGGGCATTGAGATGACAGGGTGCATGGAGCATTGCAGTGAATGTGGTCATAGAGCATTGTGATGAAAAGCACCATGGAGCATTGTGATGACAAGGGTCATAGAGCATGGTGATGACGCTAGTCATGGAGCATTGTGATAACATGAGATCTGGAGCGTAGTGATGACAAGTGTCATGGAACATTGTGATGAAAGTGATCATGGAGCAATGTGATTACATGGGCCATGCAGCAATGTGAATACATAGGCCATGGAGCATTGTGATGACAGGGGTCATGGAACATTGTGATGAATGTGGTCACGGATCATTGTGATGACAAGTGTCCTGGAACATTGTGATGACATGGCTCATGGAACATTGTGATTACAAGGGCCATGGCGAATTGTGGTGACAAGTGTCATGGGGCACTGTGATGTCATTGGTCACCTAGGATTGTGATGAAAGGTATCATGGAGCACTGTGATGACAGGGGCCGTGGAGCATTGTGATGACAAATGCCATGGAGCATTGTGATGACAAGTGTCATGGAGCATGGTATGACATTTGCATGGTGCATTAGGATGACAAGAGTTCTGGAGCATTATGATGACAAAGGCATGGAGCATTGTGATTACAGGGGCCATGGAGCTATGTGATGACATGGGCAGGGAACACTGTGATGGCAGGTGTCATGGATCGTTGTGATGACAACTGTCATGGAACATTGTGGTGAGAGGTGTCATGGAGCATTCTGAGTACATAGGCCATGGAGCATTGTGATGTCGGGGTCATGGGAATTGTAATGAAAATTGTCATGGATCATTGTGATGACAAGTGTCCCAGAACATTGTGATGACCAGGTTCATGGAGCATTGTGAAGACAAGGGCCATGGCGAATTGTGATGACAGGTGTCATGGAGCATTTTGATGACAATGGCCATGGAACATTCTGATGACAAGTGTCATGGACCATTGTGATGACACGTGCATGGAGCATTATGATGACAAGAGTTCTGGAGCATTGTGATGACAAGGGCATGGAGCATTGTGATTACAAGGTTCATCGAGCATTGTGATGACAGTGGTCATGGAATGTTGTGATGTCAACAGCCATGGCGCATTGTGAGCACAGGTGTCATGGGGCATTGTAATGACAGTGCTCATGGAGCATTGTGAAGAAAGGCATCATGGTGTAATGTGATTACAGGGGCCACGGAGAATGGTGAAAACATAGGGCATGGAGCATTGTGATGACAGGGGTCATGAAATATTGTGACGAAAGTGGTCATGGATCACTGTGATGACAAGTTTCCTGGAACATTGTGATGACACGGTTCAGGGAGCATTGTGAAGACAAGGGCCATGGCGAATTGTGATGACAGATGTCAGGTGGCATTGTGATGATAGTGGTCATTTAGAATTGTGATGAAATGTATCATGGAGCATTGTGATGACAAGTGTCAAGGAGCATTGTGGTGACACGGGAATGGAGCATTATGTTGAAAAGAGTTCTGGAGCGTTGTGATGACTAGTGCATGAAGCATTGTGATTACAGGGGCCATGGAGCATGGTGATGACAAGGGTCATCGAGCATTGTGATGACAAGGAACATGGCGAATTGTGTGAAAGGGTTCATGGGGCATTGTGATGACAGGGGGCATGGAACATTGTGATGAAAATGGTCCTGGAGCATTGTGATGACAGCGGTCACGGAAAATTGTGATGACAGTAATTATGCAGCATTGTGATGACTAGGGTCATGGAGCATTGTGATGACAGTGGTCGGTGAACATTGTGACGACAAGGTTCATGAAGCATTGTGATGACAGGGGTCAGTGAACATTGTGACGACAAGGTTCATGAAGCATTGTGATGACAAGGGCTTTGAGCATTGTGATGGAATGGGTCATCGTGAATTGTGATGACAGGGGTCATGGAGCATTGCGTTGACATGGGTATGGAGCATTTTAATGAGAAGAGATCTGGAGCATTGTAATGACAAGGGTATGGAGCATTTTGAGTACAGGGGCCAAGGAGCATTGTGCTGACAAGTGCATGGTGCATTGTGATGAGAAGTGGTATGGACCATTGTGATGAAAATGTTACTGGAGCATTGTGAAGAAAGCGGTCATGGATCATTGTGATGACAGGGTTCATGGAGCTTTGTGATGACAAGGACCATGGAGCATGGTGATGACAGGGGTCATGGGGCATTGTGATGACAGGTGGCATTGGGAATTGTGATGAAAGGGTCATGGAGCACTCTGATGAAAGTTTTCCTGGAGCATTGTGATGAAAAGAACCATGGATTATTGTGATGACAAGTGCCATGGAGCATTGTGAGGACAAGTGTCACGGAATATTGTGCGGACAGGAATCATGGAGCATTGTGATGAGTTGGGCAATGGAGCATTGTGATGAAAGACGTCATGGGGCATTGTTATGACAGTGGTCATGGGGCATTGTGATGAAAGGGATCATGGGGCAATGTGATTACAGGGGCCATGGAGCATTGTGAATACATAAGACATAGAGCATTGTGATGAGAGGTGTCATGGAGCATTGTGATGAAAGTGGTCATGGATCATTTTGATGACAAGTGACCTGGAACATTGTGATGACACGGTTCATGGAACACTGTAATGACAAGGGCAATGGCGAATTGTGATGACAGGTGTCATGGGGAAAGGTGATGACAGTGGTCATCTCGAATTGTCATGAAAGGTATCATGGAGCACTGTGATGACAAGGGCTATGGAGCATTGTGATGACATAGGCCATGGAACATTGTGATGACAAGTGTTATGGAGCATTGTGATGACACGGGCATGGAGCATTGTGATGACAAGGGTCATCGAGCATTGTGATGACAGGGGCCCTGGAGCATTGTGTTGACACGAGCATTGAGCAATGTGATGAGAAGAGATCTGGAGCATTGTGATGACAAGGGCATGGAGCATTTTGATTACAGGGGCCAAGGAGCATTGTGCTGACAAGGCATTGTGCACTGTCATGACAAGTGGCATGGAGCATTGTGATGAAAGTTGTAATTGACCATTGTGATTACATGTGTCCTGGAAACTTATGATGACACAGTTCAAGGAGCATTGTGATGACAAGGGCCATGGCGAATTGTGATATAAGGTGTCACGGGGCATTTTGATGACAGTGGTCCTCTAGCATTGTGATGAAAGGTATCATGGAGCACTGTGATGACAGGGGCCATGTAGCATTCTGATGACAAAGGCCATGGAGCATTATGATGACACAGGCATGGGACATTATGATGACAAGCGGTCTGGAGCATTGTGATGACAAGGGCATGGAGCATTGTGATTATAGGGGCCATGGAGCATTGTGATGACCATGGCATGGAGCATTGTGATGACATGGGTCATCGAGCATTGTGATGACCAGGGTCTTGGAGCATTGTGTTGACACAGGCATGGAGCATTGTGATGAGAAGAGAACTGGAACATTGTGATGACAAGGGCATGGAGCATTGTGATTATAGGGGCCAAGGAGCACTGTGCTGACAAGGGAATGGTGTATTGTGATGAAAAGGGCATGGAGAATTGTGATGACATGGACAGGGAACATTGTGATCACAGAGGTCATGGAAAATTGTGATGACAAGTGTCATGGAACATTGTGCTGACAGGGATCATGGAGCTTTGTGATGAGAAAGGTTTTCGAGCATTGTGATGACAGGTGTCATGGGGCATTGTGATGACAGTGGTCATGGAGCAGTGTGATGAAAGGTGTCATGGAGCGCTGTGATGACAGCGGCCATGGAGCATTGTGATGAGCAAAGGCAACGGAGCATTGAGATGACAGGGGCAATGGAGCCTTGTGATGAAAACTGTCCTGGAACCTTGTGATGACACGGTTCATGGAGCATTGTGATGGCATGGGCCATGGCGAATTGTGATGACAGGTGTCATGGGGCATTTTGATGACAATGGCCATGGAACATTCTGATGACAAGTGTCATGGACCATTGTGATGACACGTGCATGGAGCATTATGATGACAAGAGTTCTGGAGCATTGTGATGACAAGGGCATGGAGCATTGTGATTACAAGGTTCATCGAGCATTGTGATGACAGTGGTCATGGAATGTTGTGATGTCAACAGCCATGGCGCATTGTGAGCACAGGTGTCATGGGGCATTGTAATGACAGTGCTCATGGAGCATTGTGATGAAAGGCATCATGGTGTAATGTGATTACAGGGGCCACGGAGAATGGTGAAAACATAGGGCATGGAGCATTGTGATGACAGGGGTCATGAAATATTGTGACGAAAGTGGTCATGGATCACTGTGATGACAAGTTTCCTGGAACATTGTGATGACACGGTTCAGGGAGCATTGTGAAGACAAGGGCCATGGCGAATTGTGATGACAGATGTCAGGTGGCATTGTGATGATAGTGGTCATCTAGAATTGTGATGAAATGTATCATGGAGCACTGTGATGACAGGGGCCATGGAGCATTGTGATGACAAGTGTCAAGGAGCATTGTGGTGACACGGGAATGGAGCATTATGTTGAAAAGAGTTCTGGAGCGTTGTGATGACTAGTGCATGAAGCATTGTGATTACAGGGGCCAAGGAGCATTGTGCTGACAAGGCATTGTGCACTGTCATGACAAGTGGCATGGAGCATTGTGATGAAAGTTGTAACTGACCATTGTGATTACATGTGTCCTGGAAACTTATGATGACACAGTTCAAGGAGCATTGTGATGACAAGGGCCATGGCGAATTGTGATATAAGGTGTCACGGGGCATTTTGATGACAGTGGTCATCTAGCATTGTGATGAAAGGTATCACGGAGCACTGTGATGACAGGGGCCATGTAGCATTCTGATGACAAAGGCCATGCAGCATTATGATGACACAGGCATGGGACATTATGATGACAAGCGGTCTGGAGCATTGTGATGACAAGGGCATGGAGCATTGTGATTATAGGGGCCATGGAGCATTGTGATGACCATGGCATGGAGCATTGTGATGACATGGGTCATCGAGCATTGTGATGACCAGGGTCTTGGAGCATTGTGTTGACACAGGCATGGAGCATTGTGATGAGAAGAGAACTGGAACATTGTGATGACAAGGGCATGGAGCATTGTGATTATAGGGGCCAAGGAGCACTGTGCTGACAAGGGCATGGTGTATTGTGATGAAAAGGGCATGGAGAATTGTGATGACATGGACAGGGAACATTGTGATCACAGAGGTCATGGAAAATTGTGATGACAAGTGTCATGGAACATTGTGCTGACAGAGATCATGGAGCTTTGTGATGAGAAAGGTTTTCGAGCATTGTGATGACAGGTGTCATGGGGCATTGTGATGACAGTGGTCATGGAGCAGTGTGATGAAAGGTGTCATGGAGCGCTGTGATTACAGGGGCCATGGAGCATTGTGATGAGCAAAGGCAACGGAGCATTGAGATGACAGGGGCAATGGAGCCTTGTGATGAAAACTGTCCTGGAACCTTGTGATGACACGGTTCATGGAGCATTGTGATGGCATGGGCCATGGCGAATTGTGATGACAGGTGTCATGGGGCATTGAGATGACAGAGTGCATGGAGCATTGCAGTGAATGTGGTCATAGAGCATTGTGATGAAAAGCACCATGGAGCATTGTGATGGCAAGGGTCATAGAGCATGGTGATGACGCTAGTCATGGAGCATTGTGATAACATGAGATCTGGAGCGTAGTGATGACAAGTGTCATGGAACATTGTGATGAAAGTGATCATGGAGCAATGTGATTACATGGGCCATGCAGCATTGTGATGACAGGGGTCATGGAACATTGTGATGAATGTGGTCACGGATCATTGTGATGACAAGTGTCCTGGAACATTGTGATGACATGGCTCATGGAACATTGTGATTACAAGGGCCATGGCGAATTGTGGTGACAAGTGTCATGGGGCACTGTGATGTCATTGGTCACCTAGGATTGTGATGAAAGGTATCATGGAGCACTGTGATGACAGGGGCCGTGGAGCATTGTGATGACAAATGCCATGGAGCATTGTGATGACAAGTGTCATGGAGCATGGTATGACATTTGCATGGTGCATTATGATGACAAGAGTTCTGGAGCATTATGATGACAAAGGCATGGAGCATTGTGATTACAGGGGCCATGGAGCTATGTGATGACATGGGCAGGGAACACTGTGATGGCAGGTGTCATGGATCGTTGTGATGACAACTGTCATGGAACATTGTGGTGAGAGGTGTCATGGAGCATTCTGAGTACATAGGCCATGGAGCATTGTGATGTCGGGGTCATGGGAATTGTAGTGAAAATTGTCATGGATCATTGTGATGACAAGTGTCCCAGAACATTGTGATGACCAGGTTCATGGAGCATTGTGAAGACAAGGGCCATGGCGAATTGTGATGACAGGTGTCATGGAGCATTTTGATGACAATGGCCATGGAACATTCTGATGACAAGTGTCATGGACCATTGTGATGACACGTGCATGGAGCATTATGATGACAAGAGTTCTGGAGCATTGTGATGACAAGGGCATGGAGCATTGTGATTACAAGGTTCATCGAGCATTGTGATGACAGTGGTCATGGAATGTTGTGATGTCAACAGCCATGGCGCATTGTGAGCACAGGTGTCATGGGGCATTGTAATGACAGTGCTCATGGAGCATTGTGATGAAAGGCATCATGGTGTAATGTGATTACAGGGGCCACGGAGAATGGTGAAAACATAGGGCATGGAGCATTGTGATGACAGGGGTCATGAAATATTGTGACGAAAGTGGTCATGGATCACTGTGATGACAAGTTTCCTGGAACATTGTGAAGACACGGTTCAGGGAGCATTGTGAAGACAAGGGCCATGGCGAATTGTGATGACAGATGTCAGGTGGCATTGTGATGATAGTGGTCATCTAGAATTGTGATGAAATTTATCATGGAGCACTGTGATGACAGGGGCCATGGAGCATTGTGATGACAAGTGTCAAGGAGCATTGTGGTGACACGGGAATGGAGCATTATGTTGAAAAGAGTTCTGGAGCGTTGTGATGACTAGTGCATGAAGCATTGTGATTACAGGGGCCATGGAGCATGGTGATGACAAGGGTCATCGAGCATTGTGATGACAAGGAACATGGCGAATTGTGATGACAGGGTTCATGGGGCATTGTGATGACAGGGGGCATGGAACATTGTGATGAAAATGGTCCTGGAGCATTGTGATGACAGCGGTCATGGAAAATTGTGATGACAGTAATTATGCAGCTTTGTGATGACTAGGGTCATGGAGCATTGTGATGACAGTGGTCGGTGAACATTGTGACGACAAGGTTCATGAAGCATTGTGATGACAGGGGTCAGTGAACATTGTGACGACAAGGTTCATGAAGCATTGTGATGACAAGGGCTTTGAGCATTGTGATGGAATGGGTCATCGTGAATTGTGATGACAGGGGTCATGGAGCATTGCGTTGACATGGGTATGGAGCATTTTAATGAGAAGAGATCTGGAGCATTGTAATGACAAGGGTATGGAGCATTTTGAGTACAGGGGCCAAGGAGCATTGTGCTGACAAGTGCATGGTGCATTGTGATGAGAAGTGGTATGGACCATTGTGATGAAAATGTTACTGGAGCATTGTGAAGAAAGCGGTCATGGATCATTGTGATGACAGGGTTCATGGAGCTTTGTGATGACAAGGACCATGGAGCATGGTGATGACAGGGGTCATGGGGCATTGTGATGACAGGTGGCATTGGGAATTGTGATGAAAGGGTCATGGAGCACTCTGATGAAAGTTTTCCTGGAGCATTGTGATGAAAAGAACCATGGATTATTGTGATGACAAGTGCCATGGAGCATTGTGAGGACAAGTGTCACGGAATATTGTGCGGACAGGAATCATGGAGCATTGTGATGAGTGGGGCAATGGAGCATTGTGATGAAAGACATCATGGGGCATTGTTATGACAGTGGTCATGGGGCATTGTGATGAAAGGGATCATGGGGCAATGTGATTACAGGGGCCATGGAGCATTGTGAATACATAAGACATAGAGCATTGTGATGAGAGGTGTCATGGAGCATTGTGATGAAAGTGGTCATGGATCATTTTGATGACAAGTGACCTGGAACATTGTGATGACACGGTTCATGGAGCACTGTAATGACAAGGGCAATGGCGAATTGTGATGACAGGTGTCATGGGGAAAGGTGATGACAGTGGTCATCTCGAATTGTCATGAAAGGTATCATGGAGCACTGTGATGACAAGGGCTATGGAGCATTGTGATGACATAGGCCATGGAACATTGGGATGACAAGTGTTATGGAGCATTGTGATGACACGGGCATGGAGCATTGTGATGACAAGGTCATCGAGCATTGTGATGACAGGGGCCCTGGAGCATTGTGTTGACACGAGCATTGAGCAATGTGATGAGAAGAGATCTGGAGCATTGTGATGACAAGGGCATGGAGCATTTTGATTACAGGGGCCAAGGAGCATTGTGCTGACAAGGCATTGTGCACTGTCATGACAAGTGGCATGGAGCATTGTGATGAAAGTTGTAATTGACCATTGTGATTACATGTGTCCTGGAAACTTATGATGACACAGTTCAAGGAGCATTGTGATGACAAGGGCCATGGCGAGTTGTGATATAAGGTGTCACGGGGCATTTTGATGACAGTGGTCATCTAGCATTGTGATGAAAGGTATCATGGAGCACTGTGATGACAGGGGCCATGTAGCATTCTGATGACAAAGGCCATGGAGCATTATGATGACACAGGCATGGGACATTATGATGACAAGCGGTCTGGAGCATTGTGATGACAAGGGCATGGAGCATTGTGATTATAGGGGCCATGGAGCATTGTGATGACCATGGCATGGAGAATTGTGATGACATGGGTCATCGAGCATTGTGATGACCAGGGTCTTGGAGCATTGTGTTGACACAGGCATGGAGCATTGTGATGAGAAGAGAACTGGAACATTGTGATGACAAGGGCATGGAGCATTGTGATTATAGGGGCCAAGGAGCACTGTGCTGACAAGGGCATGGTGTATTGTGATGAAAAGGGCATGGAGAATTGTGATGACATGGACAGGGAACATTGTGATCACAGAGGTCATGGAAAATTGTGATGACAAGTGTCATGGAACATTGTGCTGACAGAGATCATGGAGCTTTGTGATGAGAAAGGTTTTCGAGCATTGTGATGACAGGTGTCATGGGGCATTGTGATGACAGTGGTCATGGAGCAGTGTGATGAAAGGTGTCATGGAGCGCTGTGATTACAGGGGCCATGGAGCATTGTGATGAGCAAAGGCAACGGAGCATTGAGATGACAGGGGCAATGGAGCCTTGTGATGAAAACTGTCCTGGAACCTTGTGATGACACGGTTCATGGAGCATTGTGATGGCATGGGCCATGGCGAATTGTGATGACAGGTGTCATGGGGCATTGAGATGACAGAGTGCATGGAGCATTGCAGTGAATGTGGTCATAGAGCATTGTGATGAAAAGCACCATGGAGCATTGTGATGACAAGGGTCATAGAGCATGGTGATGACGCTAGTCATGGAGCATTGTGATAACATGAGATCTGGAGCGTAGTGATGACAAGTGTCATGGAACATTGTGATGAAAGTGATCATGGAGCAATGTGATTACATGGGCCATGCAGCAATGTGAATACATAGGCCATGGAGCATTGTGATGACAGGGGTCATGGAACATTGTGATGAATGTGGTCACGGATCATTGTGATGACAAGTGTCCTGGAACATTGTGATGACATGGCTCATGGAACATTGTGATTACAAGGGCCATGGCGAATTGTGGTGACAAGTGTCATGGGGCACTGTGATGTCATTGGTCACCTAGGATTGTGATGAAAGGTATCATGGAGCACTGTGATGACAGGGGCCGTGGAGCATTGTGATGACAAATGCCATGGAGCATTGTGATGACAAGTGTCATGGAGCATGGTATGACATTTGCATGGTGCATTAGGATGACAAGAGTTCTGGAGCATTATGATGACAAAGGCATGGAGCATTGTGATTACAGGGGCCATGGAGCTATGTGATGACATGGGCAGGGAACACTGTGATGGCAGGTGTCATGGATCGTTGTGATGACAACTGTCATGGAACATTGTGGTGAGAGGTGTCATGGAGCATTCTGAGTACATAGGCCATGGAGCATTGTGATGTCGGGGTCATGGGAATTGTAGTGAAAATTGTCATGGATCATTGTGATGACAAGTGTCCCAGAACATTGTGATGACCAGGTTCATGGAGCATTGTGAAGACAAGGGCCATGGCGAATTGTGATGACAGGTGTCATGGAGCATTTTGATGACAATGGCCATGGAACATTCTGATGACAAGTGTCATGGACCATTGTGATGACACGTGCATGGAGCATTATGATGACAAGAGTTCTGGAGCATTGTGATGACAAGGGCATGGAGCATTGTGATTACAAGGTTCATCGAGCATTGTGATGACAGTGGTCATGGAATGTTGTGATGTCAACAGCCATGGCACATTGTGAGCACAGGTGTCATGGGGCATTGTAATGACAGTGCTCATGGAGCATTGTGATGAAAGGCATCATGGTGTAATGTGATTACAGGGGCCACGGAGAATGGTGAAAACATAGGGCATGGAGCATTGTGATGACAGGGGTCATGAAATATTGTGACGAAAGTGGTCATGGATCACTGTGATGACAAGTTTCCTGGAACATTGTGAAGACACGGTTCAGGGAGCATTGTGAAGACAAGGGCCATGGCGAATTGTGATGACAGATGTCAGGTGGCATTGTGATGATAGTGGTCATCTAGAATTGTGATGAAATGTATCATGGAGCACTGTGATGACAGGGGCCATGGAGCATTGTGATGACAAGTGTCAAGGAGCATTGTGGTGACACGGGAATGGAGCATTATGTTGAAAAGAGTTCTGGAGCGTTGTGATGACTAGTGCATGAAGCATTGTGATTACAGGGGCCATGGAGCATGGTGATGACAAGGGTCATCGAGCATTGTGATGACAAGGAACATGGCGAATTGTGATGACAGGGTTCATGGGGCATTGTGATGACAGGGGGCATGGAACATTGTGATGAAAATGGTCCTGGAGCATTGTGATGACAGCGGTCATGGAAAATTGTGATGACAGTAATTATGCAGCTTTGTGATGACTAGGGTCATGGAGCATTGTGATGACAGTGGTCGGTGAACATTGTGACGACAAGGTTCATGAAGCATTGTGATGACAGGGGTCAGTGAACATTGTGACGACAAGGTTCATGAAGCATTGTGATGACAAGGGCTTTGAGCATTGTGATGGAATGGGTCATCGTGAATTGTGATGACAGGGGTCATGGAGCATTGCGTTGACATGGGTATGGAGCATTTTAATGAGAAGAGATCTGGAGCATTGTAATGACAAGGGTATGGAGCATTTTGAGTACAGGGGCCAAGGAGCATTGTGCTGACAAGTGCATGGTGCATTGTGATGAGAAGTGGTATGGACCATTGTGATGAAAATGTTACTGGAGCATTGTGAAGAAAGCGGTCATGGATCATTGTGATGACAGGGTTCATGGAGCTTTGTGATGACAAGGACCATGGAGCATGGTGATGACAGGGGTCATGGGGCATTGTGATGACAGGTGGCATTGGGAATTGTGATGAAAGGGTCATGGAGCACTCTGATGAAAGTTTTCCTGGAGCATTGTGATGAAAAGAACCATGGATTATTGTGATGACAAGTGCCATGGAGCATTGTGAGGACAAGTGTCACGGAATATTGTGCGGACAGGAATCATGGAGCATTGTGATGAGTGGGGCAATGGAGCATTGTGATGAAAGACGTCATGGGGCATTGTTATGACAGTGGTCATGGGGCATTGTGATGAAAGGGATCATGGGGCAATGTGATTACAGGGGCCATGGAGCATTGTGAATACATAAGACATAGAGCATTGTGATGAGAGGTGTCATGGAGCATTGTGATGAAAGTGGTCATGGATCATTTTGATGACAAGTGACCTGGAACATTGTGATGACACGGTTCATGGAGCACTGTAATGACAAGGGCAATGGCGAATTGTGATGACAGGGGTCATGGGGAAAGGTGATGACAGTGGTCATCTCGAATTGTCATGAAAGGTATCATGCAGCACTGTGATGACAAGGGCTATGGAGCATTGTGATGACATAGGCCATGGAACATTGGGATGACAAGTGTTATGGAGCATTGTGATGACACGGGCATGGAGCATTGTGATGACAAGGTCATCGAGCATTGTGATGACAGGGGCCCTGGAGCATTGTGTTGACACGAGCATTGAGCAATGTGATGAGAAGAGATCTGGAGCATTGTGATGACAAGGGCATGGAGCATTTTGATTACAGGGGCCAAGGAGCATTGTGCTGACAAGGCATTGTGCACTGTCATGACAAGTGGCATGGAGCATTGTGATGAAAGTTGTAATTGACCATTGTGATTACATGTGTCCTGGAAACTTATGATGACACAGTTCAAGGAGCATTGTGATGACAAGGGCCATGGCGAGTTGTGATATAAGGTGTCACGGGGCATTTTGATGACAGTGGTCACCTAGCATTGTGATGAAAGGTATCATGGAGCACTGTGATGACAGGGGCCATGTAGCATTCTGATGACAAAGGCCATGGAGCATTATGATGACACAGGCATGGGACATTATGATGACAAGCGGTCTGGAGCATTGTGATGACAAGGGCATGGAGCATTGTGATTATAGGGGCCATGGAGCATTGTGATGACCATGGCATGGAGAATTGTGATGACATGGGTCATCGAGCATTGTGATGACCAGGGTCTTGGAGCATTGTGTTGACACAGGCATGGAGCATTGTGATGAGAAGAGAACTGGAACATTGTGATGACAAGGGCATGGAGCATTGTGATTATAGGGGCCAAGGAGCACTGTGCTGACAAGGGCATGGTGTATTGTGATGAAAAGGGCATGGAGAATTGTGATGACATGGACAGGGAACATTGTGATCACAGAGGTCATGGAAAATTGTGATGACAAGTGTCATGGAACATTGTGCTGACAGAGATCATGGAGCTTTGTGATGAGAAAGGTTTTCGAGCATTGTGATGACAGGTGTCATGGGGCATTGTGATGACAGTGGTCATGGAGCAGTGTGATGAAAGGTGTCATGGAGCGCTGTGATTACAGGGGCCATGGAGCATTGTGATGAGCAAAGGCAACGGAGCATTGAGATGACAGGGGCAATGGAGCCTTGTGATGAAAACTGTCCTGGAACCTTGTGATGACACGGTTCATGGAGCATTGTGATGGCATGGGCCATGGCGAATTGTGATGACAGGTGTCATGGGGCATTGAGATGACAGGGTACATGGAGCATTGCAGTGAATGTGGTCATAGAGCATTGTGATGAAAAGCACCATGGAGCATTGTGATGACAAGGGTCATAGAGCATGGTGATGACGCTAGTCATGGAGCATTGTGATAACATGAGATTTGGAGCGTAGTGATGACAAGTGTCATGGAACATTGTGATGAAAGTGATCATGGAGCAATGTGATTACATGGGCCATGCAGCAATGTGAATACATAGGCCATGGAGCATTGTGATGACAGGGGTCATGGAACATTGTGATGAATGTGGTCACGGATCATTGTGATGACAAGTGTCCTGGAACATTGTGATGACATGGCTCATGGAACATTGTGATTACAAGGGCCATGGCGAATTGTGGTGACAAGTGTCATGGGGCACTGTGATGTCATTGGTCACCTAGGATTGTGATGAAAGGTATCATGGAGCACTGTGATGACAGGGGCCGTGGAGCATTGTGATGACAAATGCCATGGAGCATTGTGATGACAAGTGTCATGGAGCATGGTATGACATTTGCATGGTGCATTAGGATGACAAGAGTTCTGGAGCATTATGATGACAAAGGCATGGAGCATTGTGATTACAGGGGCCATGGAGCTATGTGATGACATGGGCAGGGAACACTGTGATGGCAGGTGTCATGGATCGTTGTGATGACAACTGTCATGGAACATTGTGGTGAGAGGTGTCATGGAGCATTCTGAGTACATAGGCCATGGAGCATTGTGATGTCGGGGTCATGGGAATTGTAGTGAAAATTGTCATGGATCATTGTGATGACAAGTGTCCCAGAACATTGTGATGACCAGGTTCATGGAGCATTGTGAAGACAAGGGCCATGGCGAATTGTGATGACAGGTGTCATGGAGCATTTTGATGACAATGGCCATGGAACATTCTGATGACAAGTGTCATGGACCATTGTGATGACACGTGCATGGAGCATTATGATGACAAGAGTTCTGGAGCATTGTGATGACAAGGGCATGGAGCATTGTGATTACAAGGTTCATCGAGCATTGTGATGACAGTGGTCATGGAATGTTGTGATGTCAACAGCCATGGCGCATTGTGAGCACAGGTGTCATGGGGCATTGTAATGACAGTGCTCATGGAGCATTGTGATGAAAGGCATCATGGTGTAATGTGATTACAGGGGCCACGGAGAATGGTGAAAACATAGGGCATGGAGCATTGTGATGACAGGGGTCATGAAATATTGTGACGAAAGTGGTCATGGATCACTGTGATGACAAGTTTCCTGGAACATTGTGAAGACACGGTTCAGGGAGCATTGTGAAGACAAGGGCCATGGCGAATTGTGATGACAGATGTCAGGTGGCATTGTGATGATAGTGGTCATCTAGAATTGTGATGAAATGTATCATGGAGCACTGTGATGACAGGGGCCATGGAGCATTGTGATGACAAGTGTCAAGGAGCATTGTGGTGACACGGGAATGGAGCATTATGTTGAAAAGAGTTCTGGAGCGTTGTGATGACTAGTGCATGAAGCATTGTGATTACAGGGGCCATGGAGCATGGTGATGACAAGGGTCATCGAGCATTGTGATGACAAGGAACATGGCGAATTGTGATGACAGGGTTCATGGGGCATTGTGATGACAGGGGGCATGGAACATTGTGATGAAAATGGTCCTGGAGCATTGTGATGACAGCGGTCATGGAAAATTGTGATGACAGTAATTATGCAGCTTTGTGATGACTAGGGTCATGGAGCATTGTGATGACAGTGGTCGGTGAACATTGTGACGACAAGGTTCATGAAGCATTGTGATGACAGGGGTCAGTGAACATTGTGACGACAAGGTTCATGAAGCATTGTGATGACAAGGGCTTTGAGCATTGTGATGGAATGGGTCATCGTGAATTGTGATGACAGGGGTCATGGAGCATTGCGTTGACATGGGTATGGAGCATTTTAATGAGAAGAGATCTGGAGCATTGTAATGACAAGGGTATGGAGCATTTTGAGTACAGGGGCCAAGGAGCATTGTGCTGACAAGTGCATGGTGCATTGTGATGAGAAGTGGTATGGACCATTGTGATGAAAATGTTACTGGAGCATTGTGAAGAAAGCGGTCATGGATCATTGTGATGACAGGGTTCATGGAGCTTTGTGATGACAAGGACCATGGAGCATGGTGATGACAGGGGTCATGGGGCATTGTGATGACAGGTGGCATTGGGAATTGTGATGAAAGGGTCATGGAGCACTCTGATGAAAGTTTTCCTGGAGCATTGTGATGAAAAGAACCATGGATTATTGTGATGACAAGTGCCATGGAGCATTGTGAGGACAAGTGTCACGGAATATTGTGCGGACAGGAATCATGGAGCATTGTGATGAGTGGGGCAATGGAGCATTGTGATGAAAGACGTCATGGGGCATTGTTATGACAGTGGTCATGGGGCATTGTGATGAAAGGGATCATGGGGCAATGTGATTACAGGGGCCATGGAGCATTGTGAATACATAAGACATAGAGCATTGTGATGAGAGGTGTCATGGAGCATTGTGATGAAAGTGGTCATGGATCATTTTGATGACAAGTGACCTGGAACATTGTGATGACACGGTTCATGGAGCACTGTAATGACAAGGGCAATGGCGAATTGTGATGACAGGTGTCATGGGGAAAGGTGATGACAGTGGTCATCTCGAATTGTCATGAAAGGTATCATGGAGCACTGTGATGACAAGGGCTATGGAGCATTGTGATGACATAGGCCATGGAACATTGGGATGACAAGTGTTATGGAGCATTGTGATGACACGGGCATGGAGCATTGTGATGACAAGGTCATCGAGCATTGTGATGACAGGGGCCCTGGAGCATTGTGTTGACACGAGCATTGAGCAATGTGATGAGAAGAGATCTGGAGCATTGTGATGACAAGGGCATGGAGCATTTTGATTACAGGGGCCAAGGAGCATTGTGCTGACAAGGCATTGTGCACTGTCATGACAAGTGGCATGGAGCATTGTGATGAAAGTTGTAATTGACCATTGTGATTACATGTGTCCTGGAAACTTATGATGACACAGTTCAAGGAGCATTGTGATGACAAGGGCCATGGCGAGTTGTGATATAAGGTGTCACGGGGCATTTTGATGACAGTGGTCATCTAGCATTGTGATGAAAGGTATCATGGAGCACTGTGATGACAGGGGCCATGTAGCATTCTGATGACAAAGGCCATGGAGCATTATGATGACACAGGCATGGGACATTATGATGACAAGCGGTCTGGAGCATTGTGATGACAAGGTCATGGAGCATTGTGATTATAGGGGCCATGGAGCATTGTGATGACCATGGCATGGAGAATTGTGATGACATGGGTCATCGAGCATTGTGATGACCAGGGTCTTGGAGCATTGTGTTGACACAGGCATGGAGCATTGTGATGAGAAGAGAACTGGAACATTGTGATGACAAGGGCATGGAGCATTGTGATTATAGGGGCCAAGGAGCACTGTGCTGACAAGGGCATGGTGTATTGTGATGAAAAGGGCATGGAGAATTGTGATGACATGGACAGGGAACATTGTGATCACAGAGGTCATGGAAAATTGTGATGACAAGTGTCATGGAACATTGTGCTGACAGAGATCATGGAGCTTTGTGATGAGAAAGGTTTTCGAGCATTGTGATGACAGGTGTCATGGGGCATTGTGATGACAGTGGTCATGGAGCAGTGTGATGAAAGGTGTCATGGAGCGCTGTGATTACAGGGGCCATGGAGCATTGTGATGAGCAAAGGCAACGGAGCATTGAGATGACAGGGGCAATGGAGCCTTGTGATGAAAACTGTCCTGGAACCTTGTGATGACACGGTTCATGGAGCATTGTGATGGCATGGGCCATGGCGAATTGTGATGACAGGTGTCATGGGGCATTGAGATGACAGGGTGCATGGAGCATTGCAGTGAATGTGGTCATAGAGCATTGTGATGAAAAGCACCATGGAGCATTGTGATGACAAGGGTCATAGAGCATGGTGATGACGCTAGTCATGGAGCATTGTGATAACATGAGATCTGGAGCGTAGTGATGACAAGTGTCATGGAACATTGTGATGAAAGTGATCATGGAGCAATGTGATTACATGGGCCATGCAGCAATGTGAATACATAGGCCATGGAGCATTGTGATGACAGGGGTCATGGAACATTGTGATGAATGTGGTCACGGATCATTGTGATGACAAGTGTCCTGGAACATTGTGATGACATGGCTCATGGAACATTGTGATTACAAGGGCCATGGCGAATTGTGGTGACAAGTGTCATGGGGCACTGTGATGTCATTGGTCACCTAGGATTGTGATGAAAGGTATCATGGAGCACTGTGATGACAGGGGCCGTGGAGCATTGTGATGACAAATGCCATGGAGCATTGTGATGACAAGTGTCATGGAGCATGGTATGACATTTGCATGGTGCATTAGGATGACAAGAGTTCTGGAGCATTATGATGACAAAGGCATGGAGCATTGTGATTACAGGGGCCATGGAGCTATGTGATGACATGGGCAGGGAACACTGTGATGGCAGGTGTCATGGATCGTTGTGATGACAACTGTCATGGAACATTGTGGTGAGAGGTGTCATGGAGCATTCTGAGTACATAGGCCATGGAGCATTGTGATGTCGGGGTCATGGGAATTGTAATGAAAATTGTCATGGATCATTGTGATGACAAGTGTCCCAGAACATTGTGATGACCAGGTTCATGGAGCATTGTGAAGACAAGGGCCATGGCGAATTGTGATGACAGGTGTCATGGAGCATTTTGATGACAATGGCCATGGAACATTCTGATGACAAGTGTCATGGACCATTGTGATGACACGTGCATGGAGCATTATGATGACAAGAGTTCTGGAGCATTGTGATGACAAGGGCATGGAGCATTGTGATTACAAGGTTCATCGAGCATTGTGATGACAGTGGTCATGGAATGTTGTGATGTCAACAGCCATGGCGCATTGTGAGCACAGGTGTCATGGGGCATTGTAATGACAGTGCTCATGGAGCATTGTGATGAAAGGCATCATGGTGTAATGTGATTACAGGGGCCACGGAGAATGGTGAAAACATAGGGCATGGAGCATTGTGATGACAGGGGTCATGAAATATTGTGACGAAAGTGGTCATGGATCACTGTGATGACAAGTTTCCTGGAACATTGTGAAGACACGGTTCAGGGAGCATTGTGAAGACAAGGGCCATGGCGAATTGTGATGACAGATGTCAGGTGGCATTGTGATGATAGTGGTCATCTAGAATTGTGATGAAATGTATCATGGAGCACTGTGATGACAGGGGCCATGGAGCATTGTGATGACAAGTGTCAAGGAGCATTGTGGTGACACGGGAATGGAGCATTATGTTGAAAAGAGTTCTGGAGCGTTGTGATGACTAGTGCATGAAGCATTGTGATTACAGGGGCCATGGAGCATGGTGATGACAAGGGTCATCGAGCATTGTGATGACAAGGAACATGGCGAATTGTGATGACAGGGTTCATGGGGCATTGTGATGACAGGGGGCATGGAACATTGTGATGAAAATGGTCCTGGAGCATTGTGATGACAGCGGTCATGGAAAATTGTGATGACAGTAATTATGCAGCTTTGTGATGACTAGGGTCATGGAGCATTGTGATGACAGTGGTCGGTGAACATTGTGACGACAAGGTTCATGAAGCATTGTGATGACAGGGGTCAGTGAACATTGTGACGACAAGGTTCATGAAGCATTGTGATGACAAGGGCTTTGAGCATTGTGATGGAATGGGTCATCGTGAATTGTGATGACAGGGGTCATGGAGCATTGGGTTGACATGGGTATGGAGCATTTTAATGAGAAGAGATCTGGAGCATTGTAATGACAAGGGTATGGAGCATTTTGAGTACAGGGGCCAAGGAGCATTGTGCTGACAAGTGCATGGTGCATTGTGATGAGAAGTGGTATGGACCATTGTGATGAAAATGTTACTGGAGCATTGTGAAGAAAGCGGTCATGGATCATTGTGATGACAGGGTTCATGGAGCTTTGTGATGACAAGGACCATGGAGCATGGTGATGACAGGGGTCATGGGGCATTGTGATGACAGGTGGCATTGGGAATTGTGATGAAAGGGTCATGGAGCACTCTGATGAAAGTTTTCCTGGAGCATTGTGATGAAAAGAACCATGGATTATTGTGATGACAAGTGCCATGGAGCATTGTGAGGACAAGTGTCACGGAATATTGTGCGGACAGGAATCATGGAGCATTGTGATGAGTGGGGCAATGGAGCATTGTGATGAAAGACGTCATGGGGCATTGTTATGACAGTGGTCATGGGGCATTGTGATGAAAGGGATCATGGGGCAATGTGATTACAGGGGCCATGGAGCATTGTGAATACATAAGACATAGAGCATTGTGATGAGAGGTGTCATGGAGCATTGTGATGAAAGTGGTCATGGATCATTTTGATGACAAGTGACCTGGAACATTGTGATGACACGGTTCATGGAGCACTGTAATGACAAGGGCAATGGCGAATTGTGATGACAGGTGTCATGGGGAAAGGTGATGACAGTGGTCATCTCGAATTGTCATGAAAGGTATCATGGAGCACTGTGATGACAAGGGCTATGGAGCATTGTGATGACATAGGCCATGGAACATTGGGATGACAAGTGTTATGGAGCATTGTGATGACACGGGCATGGAGCATTGTGATGACAAGGTCATCGAGCATTGTGATGACAGGGGCCCTGGAGCATTGTGTTGACACGAGCATTGAGCAATGTGATGAGAAGAGATCTGGAGCATTGTGATGACAAGGGCATGGAGCATTTTGATTACAGGGGCCAAGGAGCATTGTGCTGACAAGGCATTGTGCACTGTCATGACAAGTGGCATGGAGCATTGTGATGAAAGTTGTAATTGACCATTGTGATTACATGTGTCCTGGAAACTTATGATGACACAGTTCAAGGAGCATTGTGATGACAAGGGCCATGGCGAGTTGTGATATAAGGTGTCACGGGGCATTTTGATGACAGTGGTCATCTAGCATTGTGATGAAAGGTATCATGGAGCACTGTGATGACAGGGGCCATGTAGCATTCTGATGACAAAGGCCATGGAGCATTATGATGACACAGGCATGGGACATTATGATGACAAGCGGTCTGGAGCATTGTGATGACAAGGTCATGGAGCATTGTGATTATAGGGGCCATGGAGCATTGTGATGACCATGGCATGGAGAATTGTGATGACATGGGTCATCGAGCATTGTGATGACCAGGGTCTTGGAGCATTGTGTTGACACAGGCATGGAGCATTGTGATGAGAAGAGAACTGGAACATTGTGATGACAAGGGCATGGAGCATTGTGATTATAGGGGCCAAGGAGCACTGTGCTGACAAGGGCATGGTGTATTGTGATGAAAAGGGCATGGAGAATTGTGATGACATGGACAGGGAACATTGTGATCACAGAGGTCATGGAAAATTGTGATGACAAGTGTCATGGAACATTGTGCTGACAGAGATCATGGAGCTTTGTGATGAGAAAGGTTTTCGAGCACTGTGATGACAGGTGTCATGGGGCATTGTGATGACAGTGGTCATGGAGCAGTGTGATGAAAGGTGTCATGGAGCGCTGTGATTACAGGGGCCATGGAGCATTGTGATGAGCAAAGGCAACGGAGCATTGAGATGACAGGGGCAATGGAGCCTTGTGATGAAAACTGTCCTGGAACCTTGTGATGACACGGTTCATGGAGCATTGTGATGGCATGGGCCATGGCGAATTGTGATGACAGGTGTCATGGGGCATTGAGATGACAGGGTGCATGGAGCATTGCAGTGAATGTGGTCATAGAGCATTGTGATGAAAAGCACCATGGAGCATTGTGATGACAAGGGTCATAGAGCATGGTGATGACGCTAGTCATGGAGCATTGTGATAACATGAGATCTGGAGCGTAGTGATGACAAGTGTCATGGAACATTGTGATGAAAGTGATCATGGAGCAATGTGATTACATGGGCCATGCAGCAATGTGAATACATAGGCCATGGAGCATTGTGATGACAGGGGTCATGGAACATTGTGATGAATGTGGTCACGGATCATTGTGATGACAAGTGTCCTGGAACATTGTGATGACATGGCTCATGGAACATTGTGATTACAAGGGCCATGGCGAATTGTGGTGACAAGTGTCATGGGGCACTGTGATGTCATTGGTCACCTAGGATTGTGATGAAAGGTATCATGGAGCACTGTGATGACAGGGGCCGTGGAGCATTGTGATGACAAATGCCATGGAGCATTGTGATGACAAGTGTCATGGAGCATGGTATGACATTTGCATGGTGCATTAGGATGACAAGAGTTCTGGAGCATTATGATGACAAAGGCATGGAGCATTGTGATTACAGGGGCCATGGAGCTATGTGATGACATGGGCAGGGAACACTGTGATGGCAGGTGTCATGGATCGTTGTGATGACAACTGTCATGGAACATTGTGGTGAGAGGTGTCATGGAGCATTCTGAGTACATAGGCCATGGAGCATTGTGATGTCGGGGTCATGGGAATTGTAATGAAAATTGTCATGGATCATTGTGATGACAAGTGTCCCAGAACATTGTGATGACCAGGTTCATGGAGCATTGTGAAGACAAGGGCCATGGCGAATTGTGATGACAGGTGTCATGGAGCATTTTGATGACAATGGCCATGGAACATTCTGATGACAAGTGTCATGGACCATTGTGATGACACGTGCATGGAGCATTATGATGACAAGAGTTCTGGAGCATTGTGATGACAAGGGCATGGAGCATTGTGATTACAAGGTTCATCGAGCATTGTGATGACAGTGGTCATGGAATGTTGTGATGTCAACAGCCATGGCGCATTGTGAGCACAGGTGTCATGGGGCATTGTAATGACAGTGCTCATGGAGCATTGTGATGAAAGGCATCATGGTGTAATGTGATTACAGGGGCCACGGAGAATGGTGAAAACATAGGGCATGGAGCATTGTGATGACAGGGGTCATGAAATATTGTGACGAAAGTGGTCATGGATCACTGTGATGACAAGTTTCCTGGAACATTGTGATGACACGGTTCAGGGAGCATTGTGAAGACAAGGGCCATGGCGAATTGTGATGACAGATGTCAGGTGGCATTGTGATGATAGTGGTCATTTAGAATTGTGATGAAATGTATCATGGAGCATTGTGATGACAAGTGTCAAGGAGCATTGTGGTGACACGGGAATGGAGCATTATGTTGAAAAGAGTTCTGGAGCGTTGTGATGACTAGTGCATGAAGCATTGTGATTACAGGGGCCATGGAGCATGGTGATGACAAGGGTCATCGAGCATTGTGATGACAAGGAACATGGCGAATTGTGTGAAAGGGTTCATGGGGCATTGTGATGACAGGGGGCATGGAACATTGTGATGAAAATGGTCCTGGAGCATTGTGATGACAGCGGTCACGGAAAATTGTGATGACAGTAATTATGCAGCATTGTGATGACTAGGGTCATGGAGCATTGTGATGACAGTGGTCGGTGAACATTGTGACGACAAGGTTCATGAAGCATTGTGATGACAGGGGTCAGTGAACATTGTGACGACAAGGTTCATGAAGCATTGTGATGACAAGGGCTTTGAGCATTGTGATGGAATGGGTCATCGTGAATTGTGATGACAGGGGTCATGGAGCATTGCGTTGACATGGGTATGGAGCATTTTAATGAGAAGAGATCTGGAGCATTGTAATGACAAGGGTATGGAGCATTTTGAGTACAGGGGCCAAGGAGCATTGTGCTGACAAGTGCATGGTGCATTGTGATGAGAAGTGGTATGGACCATTGTGATGAAAATGTTACTGGAGCATTGTGAAGAAAGCGGTCATGGATCATTGTGATGACAGGGTTCATGGAGCTTTGTGATGACAAGGACCATGGAGCATGGTGATGACAGGGGTCATGGGGCATTGTGATGACAGGTGGCATTGGGAATTGTGATGAAAGGGTCATGGAGCACTCTGATGAAAGTTTTCCTGGAGCATTGTGATGAAAAGAACCATGGATTATTGTGATGACAAGTGCCATGGAGCATTGTGAGGACAAGTGTCACGGAATATTGTGCGGACAGGAATCATGGAGCATTGTGATGAGTTGGGCAATGGAGCATTGTGATGAAAGACGTCATGGGGCATTGTTATGACAGTGGTCATGGGGCATTGTGATGAAAGGGATCATGGGGCAATGTGATTACAGGGGCCATGGAGCATTGTGAATACATAAGACATAGAGCATTGTGATGAGAGGTGTCATGGAGCATTGTGATGAAAGTGGTCATGGATCATTTTGATGACAAGTGACCTGGAACATTGTGATGACACGGTTCATGGAGCACTGTAATGACAAGGGCAATGGCGAATTGTGATGACAGGTGTCATGGGGAAAGGTGATGACAGTGGTCATCTCGAATTGTCATGAAAGGTATCATGGAGCACTGTGATGACAAGGGCTATGGAGCATTGTGATGACATAGGCCATGGAACATTGTGATGACAAGTGTTATGGAGCATTGTGATGACACGGGCATGGAGCATTGTGATGACAAGGGTCATCGAGCATTGTGATGACAGGGGCCCTGGAGCATTGTGTTGACACGAGCATTGAGCAATGTGATGAGAAGAGATCTGGAGCATTGTGATGACAAGGGCATGGAGCATTTTGATTACAGGGGCCAAGGAGCATTGTGCTGACAAGGCATTGTGCACTGTCATGACAAGTGGCATGGAGCATTGTGATGAAAGTTGTAATTGACCATTGTGATTACATGTGTCCTGGAAACTTATGATGACACAGTTCAAGGAGCATTGTGATGACAAGGGCCATGGCGAATTGTGATATAAGGTGTCACGGGGCATTTTGATGACAGTGGTCCTCTAGCATTGTGATGAAAGGTATCATGGAGCACTGTGATGACAGGGGCCATGTAGCATTCTGATGACAAAGGCCATGGAGCATTATGATGACACAGGCATGGGACATTATGATGACAAGCGGTCTGGAGCATTGTGATGACAAGGGCATGGAGCATTGTGATTATAGGGGCCATGGAGCATTGTGATGACCATGGCATGGAGCATTGTGATGACATGGGTCATCGAGCATTGTGATGACCAGGGTCTTGGAGCATTGTGTTGACACAGGCATGGAGCATTGTGATGAGAAGAGAACTGGAACATTGTGATGACAAGGGCATGGAGCATTGTGATTATAGGGGCCAAGGAGCACTGTGCTGACAAGGGAATGGTGTATTGTGATGAAAAGGGCATGGAGAATTGTGATGACATGGACAGGGAACATTGTGATCACAGAGGTCATGGAAAATTGTGATGACAAGTGTCATGGAACATTGTGCTGACAGGGATCATGGAGCTTTGTGATGAGAAAGGTTTTCGAGCATTGTGATGACAGGTGTCATGGGGCATTGTGATGACAGTGGTCATGGAGCAGTGTGATGAAAGGTGTCATGGAGCGCTGTGATGACAGCGGCCATGGAGCATTGTGATGAGCAAAGGCAACGGAGCATTGAGATGACAGGGGCAATGGAGCCTTGTGATGAAAACTGTCCTGGAACCTTGTGATGACACGGTTCATGGAGCATTGTGATGGCATGGGCCATGGCGAATTGTGATGACAGGTGTCATGGGGCATTTTGATGACAATGGCCATGGAACATTCTGATGACAAGTGTCATGGACCATTGTGATGACACGTGCATGGAGCATTATGATGACAAGAGTTCTGGAGCATTGTGATGACAAGGGCATGGAGCATTGTGATTACAAGGTTCATCGAGCATTGTGATGACAGTGGTCATGGAATGTTGTGATGTCAACAGCCATGGCGCATTGTGAGCACAGGTGTCATGGGGCATTGTAATGACAGTGCTCATGGAGCATTGTGATGAAAGGCATCATGGTGTAATGTGATTACAGGGGCCACGGAGAATGGTGAAAACATAGGGCATGGAGCATTGTGATGACAGGGGTCATGAAATATTGTGACGAAAGTGGTCATGGATCACTGTGATGACAAGTGTCCTGGAACATTGTGATGACACGGTTCAGGGAGCATTGTGAAGACAAGGGCCATGGCGAATTGTGATGACAGATGTCAGGTGGCATTGTGATGATAGTGGTCATCTAGAATTGTGATGAAATGTATCATGGAGCACTGTGATGACAGGGGCCATGGAGCATTGTGATGACAAGTGTCAAGGAGCATTGTGGTGACACGGGAATGGAGCATTATGTTGAAAAGAGTTCTGGAGCGTTGTGATGACTAGTGCATGAAGCATTGTGATTACAGGGGCCAAGGAGCATTGTGCTGACAAGGCATTGTGCACTGTCATGACAAGTGGCATGGAGCATTGTGATGAAAGTTGTAACTGACCATTGTGATTACATGTGTCCTGGAAACTTATGATGACACAGTTCAAGGAGCATTGTGATGACAAGGGCCATGGCGAATTGTGATATAAGGTGTCACGGGGCATTTTGATGACAGTGGTCATCTAGCATTGTGATGAAAGGTATCACGGAGCACTGTGATGACAGGGGCCATGTAGCATTCTGATGACAAAGGCCATGCAGCATTATGATGACACAGGCATGGGACATTATGATGACAAGCGGTCTGGAGCATTGTGATGACAAGGGCATGGAGCATTGTGATTATAGGGGCCATGGAGCATTGTGATGACCATGGCATGGAGCATTGTGATGACATGGGTCATCGAGCATTGTGATGACCAGGGTCTTGGAGCATTGTGTTGACACAGGCATGGAGCATTGTGATGAGAAGAGAACTGGAACATTGTGATGACAAGGGCATGGAGCATTGTGATTATAGGGGCCAAGGAGCACTGTGCTGACAAGGGCATGGTGTATTGTGATGAAAAGGGCATGGAGAATTGTGATGACATGGACAGGGAACATTGTGATCACAGAGGTCATGGAAAATTGTGATGACAAGTGTCATGGAACATTGTGCTGACAGAGATCATGGAGCTTTGTGATGAGAAAGGTTTTCGAGCATTGTGATGACAGGTGTCATGGGGCATTGTGATGACAGTGGTCATGGAGCAGTGTGATGAAAGGTGTCATGGAGCGCTGTGATTACAGGGGCCATGGAGCATTGTGATGAGCAAAGGCAACGGAGCATTGAGATGACAGGGGCAATGGAGCCTTGTGATGAAAACTGTCCTGGAACCTTGTGATGACACGGTTCATGGAGCATTGTGATGGCATGGGCCATGGCGAATTGTGATGACAGGTGTCATGGGGCATTGAGATGACAGAGTGCATGGAGCATTGCAGTGAATGTGGTCATAGAGCATTGTGATGAAAAGCACCATGGAGCATTGTGATGACAAGGGTCATAGAGCATGGTGATGACGCTAGTCATGGAGCATTGTGATAACATGAGATCTGGAGCGTAGTGATGACAAGTGTCATGGAACATTGTGATGAAAGTGATCATGGAGCAATGTGATTACATGGGCCATGCAGCAATGTGAATACATAGGCCATGGAGCATTGTGATGACAGGGGTCATGGAACATTGTGATGAATGTGGTCACGGATCATTGTGATGACAAGTGTCCTGGAACATTGTGATGACATGGCTCATGGAACATTGTGATTACAAGGGCCATGGCGAATTGTGGTGACAAGTGTCATGGGGCACTGTGATGTCATTGGTCACCTAGGATTGTGATGAAAGGTATCATGGAGCACTGTGATGACAGGGGCCGTGGAGCATTGTGATGACAAATGCCATGGAGCATTGTGATGACAAGTGTCATGGAGCATGGTATGACATTTGCATGGTGCATTATGATGACAAGAGTTCTGGAGCATTATGATGACAAAGGCATGGAGCATTGTGATTACAGGGGCCATGGAGCTATGTGATGACATGGGCAGGGAACACTGTGATGGCAGGTGTCATGGATCGTTGTGATGACAACTGTCATGGAACATTGTGGTGAGAGGTGTCATGGAGCATTCTGAGTACATAGGCCATGGAGCATTGTGATGTCGGGGTCATGGGAATTGTAGTGAAAATTGTCATGGATCATTGTGATGACAAGTGTCCCAGAACATTGTGATGACCAGGTTCATGGAGCATTGTGAAGACAAGGGCCATGGCGAATTGTGATGACAGGTGTCATGGAGCATTTTGATGACAATGGCCATGGAACATTCTGATGACAAGTGTCATGGACCATTGTGATGACACGTGCATGGAGCATTATGATGACAAGAGTTCTGGAGCATTGTGATGACAAGGGCATGGAGCATTGTGATTACAAGGTTCATCGAGCATTGTGATGACAGTGGTCATGGAATGTTGTGATGTCAACAGCCATGGCGCATTGTGAGCACAGGTGTCATGGGGCATTGTAATGACAGTGCTCATGGAGCATTGTGATGAAAGGCATCATGGTGTAATGTGATTACAGGGGCCACGGAGAATGGTGAAAACATAGGGCATGGAGCATTGTGATGACAGGGGTCATGAAATATTGTGACGAAAGTGGTCATGGATCACTGTGATGACAAGTTTCCTGGAACATTGTGAAGACACGGTTCAGGGAGCATTGTGAAGACA
The DNA here is from genome assembly GCF_965194825.1 of Balaenoptera physalus. NCBI lineage: Eukaryota > Metazoa > Chordata > Mammalia > Artiodactyla > Balaenopteridae > Balaenoptera > Balaenoptera physalus. Next base: position 183,632 of record NW_028125684.1, on the reverse strand, counting down.
AGGGCCATGGCGAATTGTGATGACAGATGTCAGGTGGCATTGTGATGATAGTGGTCATCTAGAATTGTGATGAAATGTATCATGGAGCACTGTGATGACAGGGGCCATGGAGCATTGTGATGACAAGTGTCAAGGAGCATTGTGGTGACACGGGAATGGAGCATTATGTTGAAAAGAGTTCTGGAGCGTTGTGATGACTAGTGCATGAAGCATTGTGATTACAGGGGCCATGGAGCATGGTGATGACAAGGGTCATCGAGCATTGTGATGACAAGGAACATGGCGAATTGTGATGACAGGGTTCATGGGGCATTGTGATGACAGGGGGCATGGAACATTGTGATGAAAATGGTCCTGGAGCATTGTGATGACAGCGGTCATGGAAAATTGTGATGACAGTAATTATGCAGCTTTGTGATGACTAGGGTCATGGAGCATTGTGATGACAGTGGTCGGTGAACATTGTGACGACAAGGTTCATGAAGCATTGTGATGACAGGGGTCAGTGAACATTGTGACGACAAGGTTCATGAAGCATTGTGATGACAAGGGCTTTGAGCATTGTGATGGAATGGGTCATCGTGAATTGTGATGACAGGGGTCATGGAGCATTGCGTTGACATGGGTATGGAGCATTTTAATGAGAAGAGATCTGGAGCATTGTAATGACAAGGGTATGGAGCATTTTGAGTACAGGGGCCAAGGAGCATTGTGCTGACAAGTGCATGGTGCATTGTGATGAGAAGTGGTATGGACCATTGTGATGAAAATGTTACTGGAGCATTGTGAAGAAAGCGGTCATGGATCATTGTGATGACAGGGTTCATGGAGCTTTGTGATGACAAGGACCATGGAGCATGGTGATGACAGGGGTCATGGGGCATTGTGATGACAGGTGGCATTGGGAATTGTGATGAAAGGGTCATGGAGCACTCTGATGAAAGTTTTCCTGGAGCATTGTGATGAAAAGAACCATGGATTATTGTGATGACAAGTGCCATGGAGCATTGTGAGGACAAGTGTCACGGAATATTGTGCGGACAGGAATCATGGAGCATTGTGATGAGTGGGGCAATGGAGCATTGTGATGAAAGACGTCATGGGGCATTGTTATGACAGTGGTCATGGGGCATTGTGATGAAAGGGATCATGGGGCAATGTGATTACAGGGGCCATGGAGCATTGTGAATACATAAGACATAGAGCATTGTGATGAGAGGTGTCATGGAGCATTGTGATGAAAGTGGTCATGGATCATTTTGATGACAAGTGACCTGGAACATTGTGATGACACGGTTCATGGAGCACTGTAATGACAAGGGCAATGGCGAATTGTGATGACAGGTGTCATGGGGAAAGGTGATGACAGTGGTCATCTCGAATTGTCATGAAAGGTATCATGGAGCACTGTGATGACAAGGGCTATGGAGCATTGTGATGACATAGGCCATGGAACATTGGGATGACAAGTGTTATGGAGCATTGTGATGACACGGGCATGGAGCATTGTGATGACAAGGTCATCGAGCATTGTGATGACAGGGGCCCTGGAGCATTGTGTTGACACGAGCATTGAGCAATGTGATGAGAAGAGATCTGGAGCATTGTGATGACAAGGGCATGGAGCATTTTGATTACAGGGGCCAAGGAGCATTGTGCTGACAAGGCATTGTGCACTGTCATGACAAGTGGCATGGAGCATTGTGATGAAAGTTGTAATTGACCATTGTGATTACATGTGTCCTGGAAACTTATGATGACACAGTTCAAGGAGCATTGTGATGACAAGGGCCATGGCGAGTTGTGATATAAGGTGTCACGGGGCATTTTGATGACAGTGGTCATCTAGCATTGTGATGAAAGGTATCATGGAGCACTGTGATGACAGGGGCCATGTAGCATTCTGATGACAAAGGCCATGGAGCATTATGATGACACAGGCATGGGACATTATGATGACAAGCGGTCTGGAGCATTGTGATGACAAGGGCATGGAGCATTGTGATTATAGGGGCCATGGAGCATTGTGATGACCATGGCATGGAGAATTGTGATGACATGGGTCATCGAGCATTGTGATGACCAGGGTCTTGGAGCATTGTGTTGACACAGGCATGGAGCATTGTGATGAGAAGAGAACTGGAACATTGTGATGACAAGGGCATGGAGCATTGTGATTATAGGGGCCAAGGAGCACTGTGCTGACAAGGGCATGGTGTATTGTGATGAAAAGGGCATGGAGAATTGTGATGACATGGACAGGGAACATTGTGATCACAGAGGTCATGGAAAATTGTGATGACAAGTGTCATGGAACATTGTGCTGACAGAGATCATGGAGCTTTGTGATGAGAAAGGTTTTCGAGCATTGTGATGACAGGTGTCATGGGGCATTGTGATGACAGTGGTCATGGAGCAGTGTGATGAAAGGTGTCATGGAGCGCTGTGATTACAGGGGCCATGGAGCATTGTGATGAGCAAAGGCAACGGAGCATTGAGATGACAGGGGCAATGGAGCCTTGTGATGAAAACTGTCCTGGAACCTTGTGATGACACGGTTCATGGAGCATTGTGATGGCATGGGCCATGGCGAATTGTGATGACAGGTGTCATGGGGCATTGAGATGACAGAGTGCATGGAGCATTGCAGTGAATGTGGTCATAGAGCATTGTGATGAAAAGCACCATGGAGCATTGTGATGACAAGGGTCATAGAGCATGGTGATGACGCTAGTCATGGAGCATTGTGATAACATGAGATCTGGAGCGTAGTGATGACAAGTGTCATGGAACATTGTGATGAAAGTGATCATGGAGCAATGTGATTACATGGGCCATGCAGCAATGTGAATACATAGGCCATGGAGCATTGTGATGACAGGGGTCATGGAACATTGTGATGAATGTGGTCACGGATCATTGTGATGACAAGTGTCCTGGAACATTGTGATGACATGGCTCATGGAACATTGTGATTACAAGGGCCATGGCGAATTGTGGTGACAAGTGTCATGGGGCACTGTGATGTCATTGGTCACCTAGGATTGTGATGAAAGGTATCATGGAGCACTGTGATGACAGGGGCCGTGGAGCATTGTGATGACAAATGCCATGGAGCATTGTGATGACAAGTGTCATGGAGCATGGTATGACATTTGCATGGTGCATTAGGATGACAAGAGTTCTGGAGCATTATGATGACAAAGGCATGGAGCATTGTGATTACAGGGGCCATGGAGCTATGTGATGACATGGGCAGGGAACACTGTGATGGCAGGTGTCATGGATCGTTGTGATGACAACTGTCATGGAACATTGTGGTGAGAGGTGTCATGGAGCATTCTGAGTACATAGGCCATGGAGCATTGTGATGTCGGGGTCATGGGAATTGTAGTGAAAATTGTCATGGATCATTGTGATGACAAGTGTCCCAGAACATTGTGATGACCAGGTTCATGGAGCATTGTGAAGACAAGGGCCATGGCGAATTGTGATGACAGGTGTCATGGAGCATTTTGATGACAATGGCCATGGAACATTCTGATGACAAGTGTCATGGACCATTGTGATGACACGTGCATGGAGCATTATGATGACAAGAGTTCTGGAGCATTGTGATGACAAGGGCATGGAGCATTGTGATTACAAGGTTCATCGAGCATTGTGATGACAGTGGTCATGGAATGTTGTGATGTCAACAGCCATGGCACATTGTGAGCACAGGTGTCATGGGGCATTGTAATGACAGTGCTCATGGAGCATTGTGATGAAAGGCATCATGGTGTAATGTGATTACAGGGGCCACGGAGAATGGTGAAAACATAGGGCATGGAGCATTGTGATGACAGGGGTCATGAAATATTGTGACGAAAGTGGTCATGGATCACTGTGATGACAAGTTTCCTGGAACATTGTGAAGACACGGTTCAGGGAGCATTGTGAAGACAAGGGCCATGGCGAATTGTGATGACAGATGTCAGGTGGCATTGTGATGATAGTGGTCATCTAGAATTGTGATGAAATGTATCATGGAGCACTGTGATGACAGGGGCCATGGAGCATTGTGATGACAAGTGTCAAGGAGCATTGTGGTGACACGGGAATGGAGCATTATGTTGAAAAGAGTTCTGGAGCGTTGTGATGACTAGTGCATGAAGCATTGTGATTACAGGGGCCATGGAGCATGGTGATGACAAGGGTCATCGAGCATTGTGATGACAAGGAACATGGCGAATTGTGATGACAGGGTTCATGGGGCATTGTGATGACAGGGGGCATGGAACATTGTGATGAAAATGGTCCTGGAGCATTGTGATGACAGCGGTCATGGAAAATTGTGATGACAGTAATTATGCAGCTTTGTGATGACTAGGGTCATGGAGCATTGTGATGACAGTGGTCGGTGAACATTGTGACGACAAGGTTCATGAAGCATTGTGATGACAGGGGTCAGTGAACATTGTGACGACAAGGTTCATGAAGCATTGTGATGACAAGGGCTTTGAGCATTGTGATGGAATGGGTCATCGTGAATTGTGATGACAGGGGTCATGGAGCATTGCGTTGACATGGGTATGGAGCATTTTAATGAGAAGAGATCTGGAGCATTGTAATGACAAGGGTATGGAGCATTTTGAGTACAGGGGCCAAGGAGCATTGTGCTGACAAGTGCATGGTGCATTGTGATGAGAAGTGGTATGGACCATTGTGATGAAAATGTTACTGGAGCATTGTGAAGAAAGCGGTCATGGATCATTGTGATGACAGGGTTCATGGAGCTTTGTGATGACAAGGACCATGGAGCATGGTGATGACAGGGGTCATGGGGCATTGTGATGACAGGTGGCATTGGGAATTGTGATGAAAGGGTCATGGAGCACTCTGATGAAAGTTTTCCTGGAGCATTGTGATGAAAAGAACCATGGATTATTGTGATGACAAGTGCCATGGAGCATTGTGAGGACAAGTGTCACGGAATATTGTGCGGACAGGAATCATGGAGCATTGTGATGAGTGGGGCAATGGAGCATTGTGATGAAAGACGTCATGGGGCATTGTTATGACAGTGGTCATGGGGCATTGTGATGAAAGGGATCATGGGGCAATGTGATTACAGGGGCCATGGAGCATTGTGAATACATAAGACATAGAGCATTGTGATGAGAGGTGTCATGGAGCATTGTGATGAAAGTGGTCATGGATCATTTTGATGACAAGTGACCTGGAACATTGTGATGACACGGTTCATGGAGCACTGTAATGACAAGGGCAATGGCGAATTGTGATGACAGGGGTCATGGGGAAAGGTGATGACAGTGGTCATCTCGAATGGTCATGAAAGGTATCATGGAGCACTGTGATGACAAGGGCTATGGAGCATTGTGATGACATAGGCCATGGAACATTGGGATGACAAGTGTTATGGAGCATTGTGATGACACGGGCATGGAGCATTGTGATGACAAGGTCATCGAGCATTGTGATGACAGGGGCCCTGGAGCATTGTGTTGACACGAGCATTGAGCAATGTGATGAGAAGAGATCTGGAGCATTGTGATGACAAGGGCATGGAGCATTTTGATTACAGGGGCCAAGGAGCATTGTGCTGACAAGGCATTGTGCACTGTCATGACAAGTGGCATGGAGCATTGTGATGAAAGTTGTAATTGACCATTGTGATTACATGTGTCCTGGAAACTTATGATGACACAGTTCAAGGAGCATTGTGATGACAAGGGCCATGGCGAGTTGTGATATAAGGTGTCACGGGGCATTTTGATCACAGTGGTCACCTAGCATTGTGATGAAAGGTATCATGGAGCACTGTGATGACAGGGGCCATGTAGCATTCTGATGACAAAGGCCATGGAGCATTATGATGACACAGGCATGGGACATTATGATGACAAGCGGTCTGGAGCATTGTGATGACAAGGGCATGGAGCATTGTGATTATAGGGGCCATGGAGCATTGTGATGACCATGGCATGGAGAATTGTGATGACATGGGTCATCGAGCATTGTGATGACCAGGGTCTTGGAGCATTGTGTTGACACAGGCATGGAGCATTGTGATGAGAAGAGAACTGGAACATTGTGATGACAAGGGCATGGAGCATTGTGATTATAGGGGCCAAGGAGCACTGTGCTGACAAGGGCATGGTGTATTGTGATGAAAAGGGCATGGAGAATTGTGATGACATGGACAGGGAACATTGTGATCACAGAGGTCATGGAAAATTGTGATGACAAGTGTCATGGAACATTGTGCTGACAGAGATCATGGAGCTTTGTGATGAGAAAGGTTTTCGAGCATTGTGATGACAGGTGTCATGGGGCATTGTGATGACAGTGGTCATGGAGCAGTGTGATGAAAGGTGTCATGGAGCGCTGTGATTACAGGGGCCATGGAGCATTGTGATGAGCAAAGGCAACGGAGCATTGAGATGACAGGGGCAATGGAGCCTTGTGATGAAAACTGTCCTGGAACCTTGTGATGACACGGTTCATGGAGCATTGTGATGGCATGGGCCATGGCGAATTGTGATGACAGGTGTCATGGGGCATTGAGATGACAGGGTGCATGGAGCATTGCAGTGAATGTGGTCATAGAGCATTGTGATGAAAAGCACCATGGAGCATTGTGATGACAAGGGTCATAGAGCATGGTGATGACGCTAGTCATGGAGCATTGTGATAACATGAGATTTGGAGCGTAGTGATGACAAGTGTCATGGAACATTGTGATGAAAGTGATCATGGAGCAATGTGATTACATGGGCCATGCAGCAATGTGAATACATAGGCCATGGAGCATTGTGATGACAGGGGTCATGGAACATTGTGATGAATGTGGTCACGGATCATTGTGATGACAAGTGTCCTGGAACATTGTGATGACATGGCTCATGGAACATTGTGATTACAAGGGCCATGGCGAATTGTGGTGACAAGTGTCATGGGGCACTGTGATGTCATTGGTCACCTAGGATTGTGATGAAAGGTATCATGGAGCACTGTGATGACAGGGGCCGTGGAGCATTGTGATGACAAATGCCATGGAGCATTGTGATGACAAGTGTCATGGAGCATGGTATGACATTTGCATGGTGCATTAGGATGACAAGAGTTCTGGAGCATTATGATGACAAAGGCATGGAGCATTGTGATTACAGGGGCCATGGAGCTATGTGATGACATGGGCAGGGAACACTGTGATGGCAGGTGTCATGGATCGTTGTGATGACAACTGTCATGGAACATTGTGGTGAGAGGTGTCATGGAGCATTCTGAGTACATAGGCCATGGAGCATTGTGATGTCGGGGTCATGGGAATTGTAGTGAAAATTGTCATGGATCATTGTGATGACAAGTGTCCCAGAACATTGTGATGACCAGGTTTATGGAGCATTGTGAAGACAAGGGCCATGGCGAATTGTGATGACAGGTGTCATGGAGCATTTTGATGACAATGGCCATGGAACATTCTGATGACAAGTGTCATGGACCATTGTGATGACACGTGCATGGAGCATTATGATGACAAGAGTTCTGGAGCATTGTGATGACAAGGGCATGGAGCATTGTGATTACAAGGTTCATCGAGCATTGTGATGACAGTGGTCATGGAATGTTGTGATGTCAACAGCCATGGCGCATTGTGAGCACAGGTGTCATGGGGCATTGTAATGACAGTGCTCATGGAGCATTGTGATGAAAGGCATCATGGTGTAATGTGATTACAGGGGCCACGGAGAATGGTGAAAACATAGGGCATGGAGCATTGTGATGACAGGGGTCATGAAATATTGTGACGAAAGTGGTCATGGATCACTGTGATGACAAGTTTCCTGGAACATTGTGAAGACACGGTTCAGGGAGCATTGTGAAGACAAGGGCCATGGCGAATTGTGATGACAGATGTCAGGTGGCATTGTGATGATAGTGGTCATCTAGAATTGTGATGAAATGTATCATGGAGCACTGTGATGACAGGGGCCATGGAGCATTGTGATGACAAGTGTCAAGGAGCATTGTGGTGACACGGGAATGGAGCATTATGTTGAAAAGAGTTCTGGAGCGTTGTGATGACTAGTGCATGAAGCATTGTGATTACAGGGGCCATGGAGCATGGTGATGACAAGGGTCATCGAGCATTGTGATGACAAGGAACATGGCGAATTGTGATGACAGGGTTCATGGGGCATTGTGATGACAGGGGGCATGGAACATTGTGATGAAAATGGTCCTGGAGCATTGTGATGACAGCGGTCATGGAAAATTGTGATGACAGTAATTATGCAGCTTTGTGATGACTAGGGTCATGGAGCATTGTGATGACAGTGGTCGGTGAACATTGTGACGACAAGGTTCATGAAGCATTGTGATGACAGGGGTCAGTGAACATTGTGACGACAAGGTTCATGAAGCATTGTGATGACAAGGGCTTTGAGCATTGTGATGGAATGGGTCATCGTGAATTGTGATGACAGGGGTCATGGAGCATTGCGTTGACATGGGTATGGAGCATTTTAATGAGAAGAGATCTGGAGCATTGTAATGACAAGGGTATGGAGCATTTTGAGTACAGGGGCCAAGGAGCATTGTGCTGACAAGTGCATGGTGCATTGTGATGAGAAGTGGTATGGACCATTGTGATGAAAATGTTACTGGAGCATTGTGAAGAAAGCGGTCATGGATCATTGTGATGACAGGGTTCATGGAGCTTTGTGATGACAAGGACCATGGAGCATGGTGATGACAGGGGTCATGGGGCATTGTGATGACAGGTGGCATTGGGAATTGTGATGAAAGGGTCATGGAGCACTCTGATGAAAGTTTTCCTGGAGCATTGTGATGAAAAGAACCATGGATTATTGTGATGACAAGTGCCATGGAGCATTGTGAGGACAAGTGTCACGGAATATTGTGCGGACAGGAATCATGGAGCATTGTGATGAGTGGGGCAATGGAGCATTGTGATGAAAGACGTCATGGGGCATTGTTATGACAGTGGTCATGGGGCATTGTGATGAAAGGGATCATGGGGCAATGTGATTACAGGGGCCATGGAGCATTGTGAATACATAAGACATAGAGCATTGTGATGAGAGGTGTCATGGAGCATTGTGATGAAAGTGGTCATGGATCATTTTGATGACAAGTGACCTGGAACATTGTGATGACACGGTTCATGGAGCACTGTAATGACAAGGGCAATGGCGAATTGTGATGACAGGTGTCATGGGGAAAGGTGATGACAGTGGTCATCTCGAATTGTCATGAAAGGTATCATGGAGCACTGTGATGACAAGGGCTATGGAGCATTGTGATGACATAGGCCATGGAACATTGGGATGACAAGTGTTATGGAGCATTGTGATGACACGGGCATGGAGCATTGTGATGACAAGGTCATCGAGCATTGTGATGACAGGGGCCCTGGAGCATTGTGTTGACACGAGCATTGAGCAATGTGATGAGAAGAGATCTGGAGCATTGTGATGACAAGGGCATGGAGCATTTTGATTACAGGGGCCAAGGAGCATTGTGCTGACAAGGCATTGTGCACTGTCATGACAAGTGGCATGGAGCATTGTGATGAAAGTTGTAATTGACCATTGTGATTACATGTGTCCTGGAAACTTATGATGACACAGTTCAAGGAGCATTGTGATGACAAGGGCCATGGCGAGTTGTGATATAAGGTGTCACGGGGCATTTTGATGACAGTGGTCATCTAGCATTGTGATGAAAGGTATCATGGAGCACTGTGATGACAGGGGCCATGTAGCATTCTGATGACAAAGGCCATGGAGCATTATGATGACACAGGCATGGGACATTATGATGACAAGCGGTCTGGAGCATTGTGATGACAAGGTCATGGAGCATTGTGATTATAGGGGCCATGGAGCATTGTGATGACCATGGCATGGAGAATTGTGATGACATGGGTCATCGAGCATTGTGATGACCAGGGTCTTGGAGCATTGTGTTGACACAGGCATGGAGCATTGTGATGAGAAGAGAACTGGAACATTGTGATGACAAGGGCATGGAGCATTGTGATTATAGGGGCCAAGGAGCACTGTGCTGACAAGGGCATGGTGTATTGTGATGAAAAGGGCATGGAGAATTGTGATGACATGGACAGGGAACATTGTGATCACAGAGGTCATGGAAAATTGTGATGACAAGTGTCATGGAACATTGTGCTGACAGAGATCATGGAGCTTTGTGATGAGAAAGGTTTTCGAGCATTGTGATGACAGGTGTCATGGGGCATTGTGATGACAGTGGTCATGGAGCAGTGTGATGAAAGGTGTCATGGAGCGCTGTGATTACAGGGGCCATGGAGCATTGTGATGAGCAAAGGCAACGGAGCATTGAGATGACAGGGGCAATGGAGCCTTGTGATGAAAACTGTCCTGGAACCTTGTGATGACACGGTTCATGGAGCATTGTGATGGCATGGGCCATGGCGAATTGTGATGACAGGTGTCATGGGGCATTGAGATGACAGGGTGCATGGAGCATTGCAGTGAATGTGGTCATAGAGCATTGTGATGAAAAGCACCATGGAGCATTGTGATGACAAGGGTCATAGAGCATGGTGATGACGCTAGTCATGGAGCATTGTGATAACATGAGATCTGGAGCGTAGTGATGACAAGTGTCATGGAACATTGTGATGAAAGTGATCATGGAGCAATGTGATTACATGGGCCATGCAGCAATGTGAATACATAGGCCATGGAGCATTGTGATGACAGGGGTCATGGAACATTGTGATGAATGTGGTCACGGATCATTGTGATGACAAGTGTCCTGGAACATTGTGATGACATGGCTCATGGAACATTGTGATTACAAGGGCCATGGCGAATTGTGGTGACAAGTGTCATGGGGCACTGTGATGTCATTGGTCACCTAGGATTGTGATGAAAGGTATCATGGAGCACTGTGATGACAGGGGCCGTGGAGCATTGTGATGACAAATGCCATGGAGCATTGTGATGACAAGTGTCATGGAGCATGGTATGACATTTGCATGGTGCATTAGGATGACAAGAGTTCTGGAGCATTATGATGACAAAGGCATGGAGCATTGTGATTACAGGGGCCATGGAGCTATGTGATGACATGGGCAGGGAACACTGTGATGGCAGGTGTCATGGATCGTTGTGATGACAACTGTCATGGAACATTGTGGTGAGAGGTGTCATGGAGCATTCTGAGTACATAGGCCATGGAGCATTGTGATGTCGGGGTCATGGGAATTGTAATGAAAATTGTCATGGATCATTGTGATGACAAGTGTCCCAGAACATTGTGATGACCAGGTTCATGGAGCATTGTGAAGACAAGGGCCATGGCGAATTGTGATGACAGGTGTCATGGAGCATTTTGATGACAATGGCCATGGAACATTCTGATGACAAGTGTCATGGACCATTGTGATGACACGTGCATGGAGCATTATGATGACAAGAGTTCTGGAGCATTGTGATGACAAGGGCATGGAGCATTGTGATTACAAGGTTCATCGAGCATTGTGATGACAGTGGTCATGGAATGTTGTGATGTCAACAGCCATGGCGCATTGTGAGCACAGGTGTCATGGGGCATTGTAATGACAGTGCTCATGGAGCATTGTGATGAAAGGCATCATGGTGTAATGTGATTACAGGGGCCACGGAGAATGGTGAAAACATAGGGCATGGAGCATTGTGATGACAGGGGTCATGAAATATTGTGACGAAAGTGGTCATGGATCACTGTGATGACAAGTTTCCTGGAACATTGTGAAGACACGGTTCAGGGAGCATTGTGAAGACAAGGGCCATGGCGAATTGTGATGACAGATGTCAGGTGGCATTGTGATGATAGTGGTCATCTAGAATTGTGATGAAATGTATCATGGAGCACTGTGATGACAGGGGCCATGGAGCATTGTGATGACAAGTGTCAAGGAGCATTGTGGTGACACGGGAATGGAGCATTATGTTGAAAAGAGTTCTGGAGCGTTGTGATGACTAGTGCATGAAGCATTGTGATTACAGGGGCCATGGAGCATGGTGATGACAAGGGTCATCGAGCATTGTGATGACAAGGAACATGGCGAATTGTGATGACAGGGTTCATGGGGCATTGTGATGACAGGGGGCATGGAACATTGTGATGAAAATGGTCCTGGAGCATTGTGATGACAGCGGTCACGGAAAATTGTGATGACAGTAATTATGCAGCATTGTGATGACTAGGGTCATGGAGCATTGTGATGACAGTGGTCGGTGAACATTGTGACGACAAGGTTCATGAAGCATTGTGATGACAGGGGTCGGTGAACATTGTGACGACAAGGTTCATGAAGCATTGTGATGACAAGGGCTTTGAGCATTGTGATGGAATGGGTCATCGTGAATTGTGATGACAGGGGTCATGGAGCATTGCGTTGACATGGGTATGGAGCATTTTAATGAGAAGAGATCTGGAGCATTGTAATGACAAGGGTATGGAGCATTTTGAGTACAGGGGCCAAGGAGCATTGTGCTGACAAGTGCATGGTGCATTGTGATGAGAAGTGGTATGGACCATTGTGATGAAAATGTTACTGGAGCATTGTGAAGAAAGCGGTCATGGATCATTGTGATGACAGGGTTCATGGAGCTTTGTGATGACAAGGACCATGGAGCATGGTGATGACAGGGGTCATGGGGCATTGTGATGACAGGTGGCATTGGGAATTGTGATGAAAGGGTCATGGAGCACTCTGATGAAAGTTTTCCTGGAGCATTGTGATGAAAAGAACCATGGATTATTGTGATGACAAGTGCCATGGAGCATTGTGAGGACAAGTGTCACGGAATATTGTGCGGACAGGAATCATGGAGCATTGTGATGAGTGGGGCAATGGAGCATTGTGATGAAAGACGTCATGGGGCATTGTTATGACAGTGGTCATGGGGCATTGTGATGAAAGGGATCATGGGGCAATGTGATTACAGGGGCCATGGAGCATTGTGAATACATAAGACATAGAGCATTGTGATGAGAGGTGTCATGGAGCATTGTGATGAAAGTGGTCATGGATCATTTTGATGACAAGTGACCTGGAACATTGTGATGACACGGTTCATGGAGCACTGTAATGACAAGGGCAATGGCGAATTGTGATGACAGGGGTCATGGGGAAAGGTGATGACAGTGGTCATCTCGAATGGTCATGAAAGGTATCATGGAGCACTGTGATGACAAGGGCTATGGAGCATTGTGATGACATAGGCCATGGAACATTGGGATGACAAGTGTTATGGAGCATTGTGATGACACGGGCATGGAGCATTGTGATGACAAGGTCATCGAGCATTGTGATGACAGGGGCCCTGGAGCATTGTGTTGACACGAGCATTGAGCAATGTGATGAGAAGAGATCTGGAGCATTGTGATGACAAGGGCATGGAGCATTTTGATTACAGGGGCCAAGGAGCATTGTGCTGACAAGGCATTGTGCACTGTCATGACAAGTGGCATGGAGCATTGTGATGAAAGTTGTAATTGACCATTGTGATTACATGTGTCCTGGAAACTTATGATGACACAGTTCAAGGAGCATTGTGATGACAAGGGCCATGGCGAGTTGTGATATAAGGTGTCACGGGGCATTTTGATCACAGTGGTCACCTAGCATTGTGATGAAAGGTATCATGGAGCACTGTGATGACAGGGGCCATGTAGCATTCTGATGACAAAGGCCATGGAGCATTATGATGACACAGGCATGGGACATTATGATGACAAGCGGTCTGGAGCATTGTGATGACAAGGGCATGGAGCATTGTGATTATAGGGGCCATGGAGCATTGTGATGACCATGGCATGGAGAATTGTGATGACATGGGTCATCGAGCATTGTGATGACCAGGGTCTTGGAGCATTGTGTTGACACAGGCATGGAGCATTGTGATGAGAAGAGAACTGGAACATTGTGATGACAAGGGCATGGAGCATTGTGATTATAGGGGCCAAGGAGCACTGTGCTGACAAGGGCATGGTGTATTGTGATGAAAAGGGCATGGAGAATTGTGATGACATGGACAGGGAACATTGTGATCACAGAGGTCATGGAAAATTGTGATGACAAGTGTCATGGAACATTGTGCTGACAGAGATCATGGAGCTTTGTGATGAGAAAGGTTTTCGAGCATTGTGATGACAGGTGTCATGGGGCATTGTGATGACAGTGGTCATGGAGCAGTGTGATGAAAGGTGTCATGGAGCGCTGTGATTACAGGGGCCATGGAGCATTGTGATGAGCAAAGGCAACGGAGCATTGAGATGACAGGGGCAATGGAGCCTTGTGATGAAAACTGTCCTGGAACCTTGTGATGACACGGTTCATGGAGCATTGTGATGGCATGGGCCATGGCGAATTGTGATGACAGGTGTCATGGGGCATTGAGATGACAGGGTGCATGGAGCATTGCAGTGAATGTGGTCATAGAGCATTGTGATGAAAAGCACCATGGAGCATTGTGATGACAAGGGTCATAGAGCATGGTGATGACGCTAGTCATGGAGCATTGTGATAACATGAGATTTGGAGCGTAGTGATGACAAGTGTCATGGAACATTGTGATGAAAGTGATCATGGAGCAATGTGATTACATGGGCCATGCAGCAATGTGAATACATAGGCCATGGAGCATTGTGATGACAGGGGTCATGGAACATTGTGATGAATGTGGTCACGGATCATTGTGATGACAAGTGTCCTGGAACATTGTGATGACATGGCTCATGGAACATTGTGATTACAAGGGCCATGGCGAATTGTGGTGACAAGTGTCATGGGGCACTGTGATGTCATTGGTCACCTAGGATTGTGATGAAAGGTATCATGGAGCACTGTGATGACAGGGGCCGTGGAGCATTGTGATGACAAATGCCATGGAGCATTGTGATGACAAGTGTCATGGAGCATGGTATGACATTTGCATGGTGCATTAGGATGACAAGAGTTCTGGAGCATTATGATGACAAAGGCATGGAGCATTGTGATTACAGGGGCCATGGAGCTATGTGATGACATGGGCAGGGAACACTGTGATGGCAGGTGTCATGGATCGTTGTGATGACAACTGTCATGGAACATTGTGGTGAGAGGTGTCATGGAGCATTCTGAGTACATAGGCCATGGAGCATTGTGATGTCGGGGTCATGGGAATTGTAGTGAAAATTGTCATGGATCATTGTGATGACAAGTGTCCCAGAACATTGTGATGACCAGGTTCATGGAGCATTGTGAAGACAAGGGCCATGGCGAATTGTGATGACAGGTGTCATGGAGCATTTTGATGACAATGGCCATGGAACATTCTGATGACAAGTGTCATGGACCATTGTGATGACACGTGCATGGAGCATTATGATGACAAGAGTTCTGGAGCATTGTGATGACAAGGGCATGGAGCATTGTGATTACAAGGTTCATCGAGCATTGTGATGACAGTGGTCATGGAATGTTGTGATGTCAACAGCCATGGCGCATTGTGAGCACAGGTGTCATGGGGCATTGTAATGACAGTGCTCATGGAGCATTGTGATGAAAGGCATCATGGTGTAATGTGATTACAGGGGCCACGGAGAATGGTGAAAACATAGGGCATGGAGCATTGTGATGACAGGGGTCATGAAATATTGTGACGAAAGTGGTCATGGATCACTGTGATGACAAGTTTCCTGGAACATTGTGAAGACACGGTTCAGGGAGCATTGTGAAGACAAGGGCCATGGCGAATTGTGATGACAGATGTCAGGTGGCATTGTGATGATAGTGGTCATCTAGAATTGTGATGAAATGTATCATGGAGCACTGTGATGACAGGGGCCATGGAGCATTGTGATGACAAGTGTCAAGGAGCATTGTGGTGACACGGGAATGGAGCATTATGTTGAAAAGAGTTCTGGAGCGTTGTGATGACTAGTGCATGAAGCATTGTGATTACAGGGGCCATGGAGCATGGTGATGACAAGGGTCATCGAGCATTGTGATGACAAGGAACATGGCGAATTGTGATGACAGGGTTCATGGGGCATTGTGATGACAGGGGGCATGGAACATTGTGATGAAAATGGTCCTGGAGCATTGTGATGACAGCGGTCATGGAAAATTGTGATGACAGTAATTATGCAGCTTTGTGATGACTAGGGTCATGGAGCATTGTGATGACAGTGGTCGGTGAACATTGTGACGACAAGGTTCATGAAGCATTGTGATGACAGGGGTCAGTGAACATTGTGACGACAAGGTTCATGAAGCATTGTGATGACAAGGGCTTTGAGCATTGTGATGGAATGGGTCATCGTGAATTGTGATGACAGGGGTCATGGAGCATTGCGTTGACATGGGTATGGAGCATTTTAATGAGAAGAGATCTGGAGCATTGTAATGACAAGGGTATGGAGCATTTTGAGTACAGGGGCCAAGGAGCATTGTGCTGACAAGTGCATGGTGCATTGTGATGAGAAGTGGTATGGACCATTGTGATGAAAATGTTACTGGAGCATTGTGAAGAAAGCGGTCATGGATCATTGTGATGACAGGGTTCATGGAGCTTTGTGATGACAAGGACCATGGAGCATGGTGATGACAGGGGTCATGGGGCATTGTGATGACAGGTGGCATTGGGAATTGTGATGAAAGGGTCATGGAGCACTCTGATGAAAGTTTTCCTGGAGCATTGTGATGAAAAGAACCATGGATTATTGTGATGACAAGTGCCATGGAGCATTGTGAGGACAAGTGTCACGGAATATTGTGCGGACAGGAATCATGGAGCATTGTGATGAGTGGGGCAATGGAGCATTGTGATGAAAGACGTCATGGGGCATTGTTATGACAGTGGTCATGGGGCATTGTGATGAAAGGGATCATGGGGCAATGTGATTACAGGGGCCATGGAGCATTGTGAATACATAAGACATAGAGCATTGTGATGAGAGGTGTCATGGAGCATTGTGATGAAAGTGGTCATGGATCATTTTGATGACAAGTGACCTGGAACATTGTGATGACACGGTTCATGGAGCACTGTAATGACAAGGGCAATGGCGAATTGTGATGACAGGTGTCATGGGGAAAGGTGATGACAGTGGTCATCTCGAATTGTCATGAAAGGTATCATGGAGCACTGTGATGACAAGGGCTATGGAGCATTGTGATGACATAGGCCATGGAACATTGGGATGACAAGTGTTATGGAGCATTGTGATGACACGGGCATGGAGCATTGTGATGACAAGGTCATCGAGCATTGTGATGACAGGGGCCCTGGAGCATTGTGTTGACACGAGCATTGAGCAATGTGATGAGAAGAGATCTGGAGCATTGTGATGACAAGGGCATGGAGCATTTTGATTACAGGGGCCAAGGAGCATTGTGCTGACAAGGCATTGTGCACTGTCATGACAAGTGGCATGGAGCATTGTGATGAAAGTTGTAATTGACCATTGTGATTACATGTGTCCTGGAAACTTATGATGACACAGTTCAAGGAGCATTGTGATGACAAGGGCCATGGCGAGTTGTGATATAAGGTGTCACGGGGCATTTTGATGACAGTGGTCATCTAGCATTGTGATGAAAGGTATCATGGAGCACTGTGATGACAGGGGCCATGTAGCATTCTGATGACAAAGGCCATGGAGCATTATGATGACACAGGCATGGGACATTATGATGACAAGCGGTCTGGAGCATTGTGATGACAAGGTCATGGAGCATTGTGATTATAGGGGCCATGGAGCATTGTGATGACCATGGCATGGAGAATTGTGATGACATGGGTCATCGAGCATTGTGATGACCAGGGTCTTGGAGCATTGTGTTGACACAGGCATGGAGCATTGTGATGAGAAGAGAACTGGAACATTGTGATGACAAGGGCATGGAGCATTGTGATTATAGGGGCCAAGGAGCACTGTGCTGACAAGGGCATGGTGTATTGTGATGAAAAGGGCATGGAGAATTGTGATGACATGGACAGGGAACATTGTGATCACAGAGGTCATGGAAAATTGTGATGACAAGTGTCATGGAACATTGTGCTGACAGAGATCATGGAGCTTTGTGATGAGAAAGGTTTTCGAGCATTGTGATGACAGGTGTCATGGGGCATTGTGATGACAGTGGTCATGGAGCAGTGTGATGAAAGGTGTCATGGAGCGCTGTGATTACAGGGGCCATGGAGCATTGTGATGAGCAAAGGCAACGGAGCATTGAGATGACAGGGGCAATGGAGCCTTGTGATGAAAACTGTCCTGGAACCTTGTGATGACACGGTTCATGGAGCATTGTGATGGCATGGGCCATGGCGAATTGTGATGACAGGTGTCATGGGGCATTGAGATGACAGGGTGCATGGAGCATTGCAGTGAATGTGGTCATAGAGCATTGTGATGAAAAGCACCATGGAGCATTGTGATGACAAGGGTCATAGAGCATGGTGATGACGCTAGTCATGGAGCATTGTGATAACATGAGATCTGGAGCGTAGTGATGACAAGTGTCATGGAACATTGTGATGAAAGTGATCATGGAGCAATGTGATTACATGGGCCATGCAGCAATGTGAATACATAGGCCATGGAGCATTGTGATGACAGGGGTCATGGAACATTGTGATGAATGTGGTCACGGATCATTGTGATGACAAGTGTCCTGGAACATTGTGATGACATGGCTCATGGAACATTGTGATTACAAGGGCCATGGCGAATTGTGGTGACAAGTGTCATGGGGCACTGTGATGTCATTGGTCACCTAGGATTGTGATGAAAGGTATCATGGAGCACTGTGATGACAGGGGCCGTGGAGCATTGTGATGACAAATGCCATGGAGCATTGTGATGACAAGTGTCATGGAGCATGGTATGACATTTGCATGGTGCATTAGGATGACAAGAGTTCTGGAGCATTATGATGACAAAGGCATGGAGCATTGTGATTACAGGGGCCATGGAGCTATGTGATGACATGGGCAGGGAACACTGTGATGGCAGGTGTCATGGATCGTTGTGATGACAACTGTCATGGAACATTGTGGTGAGAGGTGTCATGGAGCATTCTGAGTACATAGGCCATGGAGCATTGTGATGTCGGGGTCATGGGAATTGTAATGAAAATTGTCATGGATCATTGTGATGACAAGTGTCCCAGAACATTGTGATGACCAGGTTCATGGAGCATTGTGAAGACAAGGGCCATGGCGAATTGTGATGACAGGTGTCATGGAGCATTTTGATGACAATGGCCATGGAACATTCTGATGACAAGTGTCATGGACCATTGTGATGACACGTGCATGGAGCATTATGATGACAAGAGTTCTGGAGCATTGTGATGACAAGGGCATGGAGCATTGTGATTACAAGGTTCATCGAGCATTGTGATGACAGTGGTCATGGAATGTTGTGATGTCAACAGCCATGGCGCATTGTGAGCACAGGTGTCATGGGGCATTGTAATGACAGTGCTCATGGAGCATTGTGATGAAAGGCATCATGGTGTAATGTGATTACAGGGGCCACGGAGAATGGTGAAAACATAGGGCATGGAGCATTGTGATGACAGGGGTCATGAAATATTGTGACGAAAGTGGTCGTGGATCACTGTGATGACAAGTTTCCTGGAACATTGTGAAGACACGGTTCAGGGAGCATTGTGAAGACAAGGGCCATGGCGAATTGTGATGACAGATGTCAGGTGGCATTGTGATGATAGTGGTCATCTAGAATTGTGATGAAATGTATCATGGAGCACTGTGATGACAGGGGCCATGGAGCATTGTGATGACAAGTGTCAAGGAGCATTGTGGTGACACGGGAATGGAGCATTATGTTGAAAAGAGTTCTGGAGCGTTGTGATGACTAGTGCATGAAGCATTGTGATTACAGGGGCCATGGAGCATGGTGATGACAAGGGTCATCGAGCATTGTGATGACAAGGAACATGGCGAATTGTGATGACAGGGTTCATGGGGCATTGTGATGACAGGGGGCATGGAACATTGTGATGAAAATGGTCCTGGAGCATTGTGATGACAGCGGTCACGGAAAATTGTGATGACAGTAATTATGCAGCATTGTGATGACTAGGGTCATGGAGCATTGTGATGACAGTGGTCGGTGAACATTGTGACGACAAGGTTCATGAAGCATTGTGATGACAGGGGTCGGTGAACATTGTGACGACAAGGTTCATGAAGCATTGTGATGACAAGGGCTTTGAGCATTGTGATGGAATGGGTCATCGTGAATTGTGATGACAGGGGTCATGGAGCATTGCGTTGACATGGGTATGGAGCATTTTAATGAGAAGAGATCTGGAGCATTGTAATGACAAGGGTATGGAGCATTTTGAGTACAGGGGCCAAGGAGCATTGTGCTGACAAGTGCATGGTGCATTGTGATGAGAAGTGGTATGGACCATTGTGATGAAAATGTTACTGGAGCATTGTGAAGAAAGCGGTCATGGATCATTGTGATGACAGGGTTCATGGAGCTTTGTGATGACAAGGACCATGGAGCATGGTGATGACAGGGGTCATGGGGCATTGTGATGACAGGTGGCATTGGGAATTGTGATGAAAGGGTCATGGAGCACTCTGATGAAAGTTTTCCTGGAGCATTGTGATGAAAAGAACCATGGATTATTGTGATGACAAGTGTCATGGAGCATGGTGAGGACAAGTGTCACAGAATATTTTGCGGACAGGAATCATGGAGCATTGTGATGAGTGGGGCAATGGATCATTGTGATGAAAGACGTCATGGGGCATTGTTATGACAGTGGTCATGGGGCATTGTGATGAAAGGGATCATGGGGCAATGTGATTACAGGGGTCATGGAGCATTGTGAATACATAGGACATAGAGCATTGTGATGAGAGGTGTCATGGAGCATTGTGATGAAAGTGGTCATGGATCATTTTGATGACAAGTGACCTGGAACATTGTGATGACACGGTTCATGGAGCACTGTAATGACAAGGGCAATGGCGAATTGTGATGACAGGTGTCATGGGGAAAGGTGATGACAGTGGTCATCTCGAATTGTCATGAAAGGTATCATGGAGCACTGTGATGACAAGGGCTATGGAGCATTGTGATGACATAGGCCATGGAACATTGGGATGACAAGTGTTATGGAGCATTGTGATGACACGGGCATGGAGCATTGTGATGACAAGGTCATCGAGCATTGTGATGACAGGGGCCCTGGAGCATTGTGTTGACACGAGCATTGAGCAATGTGATGAGAAGAGATCTGGAGCATTGTGATGACAAGGACATGGAGCATTTTGATTACAGGGGCCAAGGAGCATTGTGCTGACAAGGCATTGTGCACTGTCATGACAAGTGGCATGGAGCATTGTGATGAAAGTTGTAACTGACCATTGTGATTACATGTGTCCTGGAAACTTATGATGACACAGTTCAAGGAGCATTGTGATGACAAGGGCCATGGCGAATTGTGATATAAGGTGTCACGGGGCATTTTGATGACAGTGGTCCTCTAGCATTGTGATGAAAGGTATCATGGAGCACTGTGATGACAGGGGCCATGTAGCATTCTGATGACAAAGGCCATGGAGCATTATGATGACACAGGCATGGGACATTATGATGACAAGCGGTCTGGAGCATTGTGATGACAAGGGCATGGAGCATTGTGATTATAGGGGCCATGGAGCATTGTGATGACCATGGCATGGAGCATTGTGATGACATGGGTCATCGAGCATTGTGATGACCAGGGTCTTGGAGCATTGTGTTGACACAGGCATGGAGCATTGTGATGAGAAGAGAACTGGAACATTGTGATGACAAGGGCATGGAGCATTGTGATTATAGGGGCAAAGGAGCACTATGCTGACAAGGGCATGGTGTATTGTGATGAAAAGGGCATGGAGAATTGTGATGACATGGACAGGGAACATTGTGATCACAGAGGTCATGGAAAATTGTGATGACAAGTGTCATGGAACATTGTGCTGACAGGGATCATGGAGCTTTGTGATGAGAAAGGTTTTCGAGCATTGTGATGACAGGTGTCATGGGGCATTGTGATGACAGTTGTCATGGGGCATTGTGATGACAGTGGTCATGGAGCAGTGTGATGAAAGGTGTCATGGAGCGCTGTGATGACAGCGGCCATGGAGCATTGTGATGAGCAAAGGCAACGGAGCATTGAGATGACAGGGGCAATGGAGCCTTGTGATGAAAACTGTCCTGGAACCTTGTGATGACACGGTTCATGGAGCATTGTGATGGCATGGGCCATGGCGAATTGTGATGACAGGTGTCATGGGGCATGGAGGTGACAGGGTGCATGGAGCATTGCAGTGAATGTGGTCATAGAGCATTGTGATGAAAAGCACCATGGAGCATTGTGATGACAAGGGTCATAGAGCATGGTGATGACGCTAGTCATGGAGCATTGTGATAACATGAGATCTGGAGCGTAGTGATGACAAGTGTCATGGAACATTGTGATGAAAGTGATCATGGAGCAATGTGATTACATGGGCCATGCAGCAATGTGAATACATAGGCCATGGAGCATTGTGATGACAGGGGTCTTGGAACATTGTGATGAATGTGGTCACGGATCATTGTGATGACAAGTGTCCTGGAACATTGTGATGACATGGCTCATGGAACATTGTGATTACAAGGGCCATGGCGAATTGTGGTGACAAGTGTCATGGGGCACTGTGATGTCATTGGTCACCTAGGATTGTGATGAAAGGTATCATGGAGCACTGTGATGACAGGGGCCGTGGAGCATTGTGATGACAAATGCCATGGAGCATTGTGATGACAAGTGTCATGGAGCATTGTATGACATTTGCATGGTGCATTAGGATGACAAGGGTTCTGGAGCATTATGATGACAAAGGCATGGAGCATTGTGATTACAGGGGCCATGGAGCTATGTGATGACATGGGCAGGGAATACTGTGATGGCAGGTGTCATGGATCGTTGTGATGACAACTGTCATGGAACATTGTGGTGAGAGGTGTCATGGAGCATTCTGAGTACATAGGCCATGGAGCATTGTGATGTCGGGGTCATGGGAATTGTAATGAAAATTGTCATGGATCATTGTGATGACAAGTGTCCCAGAACATTGTGATGACCAGGTTCATGGAGCATTGTGAAGACAAGGGCCATGGCGAATTGTGATGACAGGTGTCATGGAGCATTTTGATGACAATGGCCATGGAACATTCTGATGACAAGTGTCATGGACCATTGTGATGACATGTGCATGGAGCATTATGATGACAAGAGTTCTGGAGCATTGTGATGACAAGGGCATGGAGCATTGTGATTACAAGGTTCATCGAGCATTGTGATGACAGTGGTCATGGAATGTTGTGATGTCAACAGCCATGGTGCATTGTGAGCACAGGTGTCATGGGGCATTGTAATGACAGTGCTCATGGAGCATTGTGATGAAAGGCATCAGGGTGTAATGTGATTACAGGGGACACGGAGAATGGTGAAAACATAGGGCATGGAGCATTGTGATGACAGGGGTCATGAAATATTGTGACGAAAGTGGTCATGGATCACTGTGATGACAAGTTTCCTGGAACATTGTGATGACACGGTTCAGGGACCATTGGGAAGACAAGGGCCATGGCGAATTGTGATGACAGATGTCAGGTGGCATTGTGATGATAGTGGTCATCTAGAATTGTGATGAAATGTATCATGGAGCACTGTGATGACAGGGGCCATGGAGCATTGTGATGACAAGTGTCAAGGAGCATTGTGGTGACACGGGAATGGAGCATTATGTTGAAAAGAGTTCTGGAGCGTTGTGATGACTAGTGCATGAAGCATTGTGATTACAGGGGCCATGGAGCATGGTGAGGACAAGGGTCATCGAGCATTGTGATGAGAGGGGTCATGGAGCATTGTGATGACAAGGAACATGGCGAATTGTGATGACAGGGTTCATGGGGCATTGTGATGACAGGGGGCATGGAACATTGTGATGAAAATGGTCCTGGAGCATTGTGATGACAGCGGTCACGGAAAATTGTGATGACAGTAATTATGCAGCATTGTGATGACAGTGGTCGGTGAACATTGTGACGACAAGGTTCATGAAGCATTGTGATGACAAGGGCTTTGAGCATTGTGATGGAATGGGTCATCGTGAATTGTGATGACAGGGGTCATGGAGCATTGCGTTGACATGGGTATGGAGCATTTTAATGAGAAGAGATCTGGAGCATTGTAATGACAAGGGTATGGAGCATTTTGAGTACAGGGGCCAAGGAGCATTGTGCTGACAAGTGCATGGTGCATTGTGATGAGAAGTGGTATGGACCATTGTGATGAAAATGTTACTGGAGCATTGTGAAGAAAGCGGTCATGGATCATTGTGATGACAGGGTTCATGGAGCTTTGTGATGACAAGGACCATGGAGCATGGTGATGACAGGGGTCATGGGGCATTGTGATGACAGGTGGCATTGGGAATTGTGATGAAAGGGTCATGGAGCACTCTGATGAAAGTTTTCCTGGAGCATTGTGATGAAAAGAACCATGGATTATTGTGATGACAAGTGCCATGGAGCATTGTGAGGACAAGTGTCATGGAATATTTTGCTGACAGGAATCATGGAGCATTGTGAAGAGTGGGGCCATGGAGCATGGTGATGAAAGACGTCATGGGGCATTGTTATGACAGTGGTCATGGGGCATTGTGATGAAAGGGATCATGGGGCAATATGATTACAGGGGCCATGGAGCATTGTGAATACATAGGACATAGAGCATTGTGATGAGAGGTGTCATGGAGCATTGTGATGAAAGTGGTCATGGATCATTTTGATGACAAGTGACCTGGAACATTGTGATGACACGGTTCATGGAGCACTGTAATGACAAGGGCAATGGCGAATTGTGATGACAGGTGTCATGGGGAAAGGTGATGACAGTGGTCATCTCGAATTGTCATGAAAGGTATCATGGAGCACTGTGATGACAAGGGCTATGGAGCATTGTGATGACATAGGCCATGGAACATTGTGATGACAAGTGTTATGGAGCATTGTGATGACACGGGCATGGAGCATTGTGATGACAAGGGCCATGGCGAATTGTGATATAAGGTGTCACGGGGCATTTTGATGACAGTGGTCCTCTAGCATTGTGATGAAAGGTATCATGGAGCACTGTGATGACAGGGGCCATGTAGCATTCTGATGACAAAGGCCATGGAGCATTATGATGACACAGGCATGGGACATTTAGATGACAAGCGGTCTGGAGCATTGTGATGACAAGGGCATGGAGCATTGTGATTATAGGGGCCATGGAGCATTGTGATGACCATGGCATGGAGCATTGTGATGACATGGGTCATCGAGCATTGTGATGACCAGGGTCTTGGAGCATTGTGTTGACACAGGCATGGAGCATTGTGATGAGAAGAGAACTGGAACATTGTGATGACAAGGGCATGGAGCATTGTGATTATAGGGGCCAAGGAGCACTGTGCTGACAAGGGCATGGTGTATTGTGATGAAAAGGGCATGGAGAATTGTGATGACATGGACAGGGAACATTGTGATCACAGAGGTCATGGAAAATTGTGATGACAAGTGTCATGGAACATTATGCTGACAGGGATCATGGAGCTTTGTGATGAGAAAGGTTTTCGAGCATTGTGATGACAGGTGTCATGGGGCATTGTGATGACAGTGGTCATGGAGCAGTGTGATGAAAGGTGTCATGGAGCGCTGTGATTACAGGGGCCATGGAGCATTGTGATGAGCAAAGGCAACGGAGCATTGAGATGACAGGGGCAATGGAGCCTTGTGATGAAAACTGTCCTGGAACCTTGTGATGACACGGTTCATGGAGCAGTGTGATGGCATGGGCCATGGCGAATTGTGATGACAGGTGTCATGGGGCATTGAGATGACAGAGTGCATGGAGCATTGCAGTGAATGTGGTCATAGAGCATTGTGATGAAAAGCACCATGGAGCATTGTGATGACAAGGGTCATAGAGCATGGTGATGACGCTAGTCATGGAGCATTGTGATAACATGAGATCTGGAGCGTAGTGATGACAAGTGTCATGGAACATTGTGATGAAAGTGATCATGGAGCAATGTGATTACATGGGCCATGCAGCAATGTGAATACATAGGCCATGGAGCATTGTGATGACAGGGGTCATGGAACATTGTGATGAATGTGGTCACGGATCATTGTGATGACAAGTGTCCTGGAACATTGTGATGACATGGCTCATGGAACATTGTGATTACAAGGGCCATGGCGAATTGTGGTGACAAGTGTCATGGGGCACTGTGATGTCATTGGTCACCTAGGATTGTGATGAAAGGTATCATGGAGCACTGTGATGACAGGGGCCGTGGAGCATTGTGATGACAAATGCCATGGAGCATTGTGATGACAAGTGTCATGGAGCATTGTATGACATTTGCATGGTGCATTAGGATGACAAGAGTTCTGGAGCATTATGATGACAAAGGCATGGAGCATTGTGATTACAGGGGCCATGGAGCTATGTGATGATATGGGCAGGGAACACTGTGATGGCAGGTGTCATGGATCGTTGTGATGACAACTGTCATGGAACATTGTGGTGAGAGGTGTCATGGAGCATTCTGAGTATATAGGCCATGGAGCATTGTGATGTCGGGGTCATGGGAATTGTAATGAAAATTGTCATGGATCATTGTGATGACCAGTGTCCCAGAACATTGTGATGACCAGGTTCATGGAGCATTGTGAAGACAAGGGCCATGGCGAATTGTGATGACAGGTGTCATGGAGCATTTTGATGACAATGGCCATGGAACATTCTGATGACAAGTGTCATGGACCATTGTGATGACACGTGCATGGAGCATTATGATGACAAGAGTTCTGGAGCATTGTGATGACAAGGGCATGGAGCATTGTGATTACAAGGTTCATCGAGCATTGTGATGACAGTGGTCATGGAATGTTGTGATGTCAACAGCCATGGCGCATTGTGAGCACAGGTGTCATGGGGCATTGTAATGACAGTGCTCATGGAGCATTGTGATGAAAGGCATCATGGTGTAATGTGATTACAGGGGCCACGGAGAATGGTGAAAACATAGGGCATGGAGCATTGTGATGACAGGGGTCATGAAATATTGTGACGAAAGTGGTCATGGATCACTGTGATGACAAGTTTCCTGGAACATTGTGATGACACGGTTCAGGGAGCATTGTGAAGACAAGGGCCATGGCGAATTGTGATGACAGATGTCAGGTGGCATTGTGATGATAGTGGTCATCTAGAATTGTGATGAAATGTATCATGGAGCACTGTGATGACAGGGGCCATGGAGCATTGTGATGACAAGTGTCAAGGAGCATTGTGGTGACACGGGAATGGAGCATTATGTTGAAAAGAGTTCTGGAGCGTTGTGATGACTAGTGCATGAAGCATTGTGATTACAGGGGCCATGGAGCATGGTGATGACAAGGGTCATCGAGCATTGTGATGAGAGGGGTCATGGAGCATTGTGATGACAAGGAACATGGCGAATTGTGATGACAGGGTTCATGGGGCATTGTGATGACAGGGGGCCTGGAACATTGTGATGAAAATGGTCCTGGAGCATTGTGATGACAGCGGTCACGGAAAATTGTGATGACAGTAATTATGCAGCATTGTGATGACAGTGGTCGGTGAACATTGTGACGACAAGGTTCATGAAGCATTGTGATGACAAGGGCTTTGAGCATTGTGATGGAATGGGTCATCGTGAATTGTGATGACAGGGGTCATGGAGCATTGCGTTGACATGGGTATGGAGCATTTTAATGAGAAGAGATCTGGAGCATTGTAATGACAAGGGTATGGAGCATTTTGAGTACAGGGGCCAAGGAGCATTGTGCTGACAAGTGCATGGTGCATTGTGATGAGAAGTGGTATGGACCATTGTGATGAAAATGTTACTGGAGCATTGTGAAGAAAGCGGTCATGGATCATTGTGATGACAGGGTTCATGGAGCTTTGTGATGACAAGGACCATGGAGCATGGTGATGACAGGGGTCATGGGGCATTGTGATGACAGGTGGCATTGGGAATTGTGATGAAAGGGTCATGGAGCACTCTGATGAAAGTTTTCCTGGAGCATTGTGATGAAAAGAACCATGGATTATTGTGATGACAAGTGCCATGGAGCATTGTGAGGACAAGTGTCACGGAATATTTTGCGGACAGGAATCATGGAGCATTGTGATGAGTGGGGCAATGGAGCATTGTGATGAAAGACGTCATGGGGCATTGTTATGACAGTGGTCATGGGGCATTGTGATGAAAGGGATCATGGGGCAATGTGATTACAGGGGCCATGGAGCATTGTGAATACATAAGACATAGAGCATTGTGATGAGAGGTGTCATGGAGCATTGTGATGAAAGTGGTCATGGATCATTTTGATGACAAGTGACCTGGAACATTGTGATGACACGGTTCATGGAGCACTGTAATGACAAGGGCAATGGCGAATTGTGATGACAGGGGTCATGGGGAAATGTGATGACAGTGGTCATCTCGAATTGTCATGAAAGGTATCATGGAGCACTGTGATGACAAGGGCTATGGAGCATTGTGATGACATA
Organism: Balaenoptera physalus; assembly: GCF_965194825.1. Classification (NCBI taxonomy): domain Eukaryota; kingdom Metazoa; phylum Chordata; class Mammalia; order Artiodactyla; family Balaenopteridae; genus Balaenoptera; species Balaenoptera physalus. The sequence continues at coordinate 154,903 of NW_028125684.1, read as the reverse complement.
GGCCATGGAACATTGTGATGACAAGCGTTATGGAGCATTGTGATGACACGGGCATGGAGCATTGTGATGACAAGGGTCATCGAGCATTGTGATGACAGGGGCCCTGGAGCATTGTGTTGACACGAGCATTGAGCAATGTGATGAGAAGAGATCTGCAGCATTGTGATGACAAGGGCATGGAGCATTTTGATTACAGGGGCCAAGGAGCATTGTGCTGACAAGGCATTGTGCACTGTCATGACAAGTGGCATGGAGCATTGTGATGAAAGTTGTAATTGACCATTGTGATTACATGTGTCCTGGAAACTTATGATGACACAGTTCAAGGAGCATTGTGATGACAAGGGCCATGGCGAATTGTGATATAAGGTGTCACGGGGCATTTTGATGACAGTGGTCATCTAGCATTGTGATGAAAGGTATCATGGAGCACTGTGATGACAGGGGCCATGTAGCATTCTGATGACAAAGGCCATGGAGCATTATGATGACACAGGCATGGGACATTATGATGACAAGCGGTCTGGAGCATTGTGATGACAAGGGCATGGAGCATTGTGATTATAGGGGCCATGGAGCATTGTGATGACCATGGCATGGAGCATTGTGATGACATGGGTTATCGAGCATTGTGATGACCAGGGTCTTGGAGCATTGTGTTGACACAGGCATGGAGCATTGTGATGAGAAGAGAACTGGAACATTGTGATGACAAGGGCATGGAGCATTGTGATTATAGGGGCCAAGGAGCACTGTGCTGACAAGGGCATGGTGTATTGTGATGAAAAGGGCATGGAGAATTGTGATGACATGGACAGGGAACATTGTGATCACAGAGGTCATGGAAAATTGTGATGACAAGTGTCATGGAACATTGTGCTGACAGGGATCATGGAGCTTTGTGATGAGAAAGGTTTTCGAGCATTGTGATGACAGGTGTCATGGGGCATTGTGATGACAGTGGTCATGGAGCAGTGTGATGAAAGGTGTCATGGAGCGCTGTGATGACAGCGGCCATGGAGCATTGTGATGAGCAAAGGCAACGGAGCATTGAGATGACAGGGGCAATGGAGCCTTGTGATGAAAACTGTCCTGGAACCTTGTGATGACACGGTTCATGGAGCATTGTGATGGCATGGGACATGGCGAATTGTGATGACAGGTGTCATGGGGCATTGAGATGACAGGGTGCATGGAGCATTGCAGTGAATGTGGTCATAGAGCATTGTGATGAAAAGCACCATGGAGCATTGTGATGACAAGGGTCATAGAGCATGGTGATGACGCTAGTCATGGAGCATTGTGATAACATGAGATCTGGAGCGTAGTGATGACAAGTGTCATGGAACATTGTGATGAAAGTGATCATGGAGCAATGTGATTACATGGGCCATGCAGCAATGTGAATACATAGGCCATGGAGCATTGTGATGACAGGGGTCATGGAACATTGTGATGAATGTGGTCACGGATCATTGTGATGACAAGTGTCCTGGAACATTGTGATGACATGGCTCATGGAACATTGTGATTACAAGGGCCATGGCGAATTGTGGTGACAAGTGTCATGGGGCACTGTGATGTCATTGGTCACCTAGGATTGTGATGAAAGGTATCATGGAGCACTGTGATGACAGGGGCCGTGGAGCATTGTGATGACAAATGCCATGGAGAATTGTGATGACAAGTGTCATGGAGCATTGTATGACATTTGCATGGTGCATTAGGATGACAAGAGTTCTGGAGCATTATGATGACAAAGGCATGGAGCATTGTGATTACAGGGGCCATGGAGCTATGTGATGACATGGGCAGGGAACACTGTGATGGCAGGTGTCATGGATCGTTGTGATGACAACTGTCATGGAACATTGTGGTGAGAGGTGTCATGGAGCATTCTGAGTACATAGGCCATGGAGCATTGTGATGTCGGGGTCATGGGAATTGTAATGAAAATTGTCATGGATCATTGTGATGACAAGTGTCCCAGAACATTGTGATGACCAGGTTCATGGAGCATTGTGAAGACAAGGGCCATGGCGAATTGTGATGACAGGTGTCATGGAGCATTTTGATGACAATGGCCATGGAACATTCTGATGACAAGTGTCATGGACCATTGTGATGACACGTGCATGGAGCATTATGATGACAAGAGTTCTGGAGCATTGTGATGACAAGGGCATGGAGCATTGTGATTACAAGGTTCATCGAGCATTGTGATGAGAGTGGTCATGGAATGTTGTGATGTCAACAGCCATGGCGCATTGTGAGCACAGGTGTCATGGGGCATTGTAATGACAGTGCTCATGGAGCATTGTGATGAAAGGCATCATGGTGTAATGTGATTACAGGGGCCACGGAGAATGGTGAAAACATAGGGCATGGAGCATTGTGATGACAGGGGTCATGAAATATTGTGACGAAAGTGGTCATGGATCACTGTGATGACAAGTTTCCTGGAACATTGTGATGACACGGTTCAGGGAGCATTGGGAAGACAAGGGCCATGGCGAATTGTGATGACAGATGTCAGGTGGCATTGTGATGATAGTGGTCATCTAGAATTGTGATGAAATGTATCATGGAGCACTGTGATGACAGGGGCCATGGAGCATTGTGATGACAAGTGTCAAGGAGCATTGTGGTGACACGGGAATGGAGCATTATGTTGAAAAGAGTTCTGGAGCGTTGTGATGACTAGTGCATGAAGCATTGTGATTACAGGGGCCATGGAGCATGGTGATGACAAGGGTCATCGAGCATTGTGATGAGAGGGGTCATGGAGCATTGTGATGACAAGGAACATGGCGAATTGTGATGACAGGGTTCATGGGGCATTGTGATGACAGGGGGCCTGGAACATTGTGATGAAAATGGTCCTGGAGCATTGTGATGACAGCGGTCACGGAAAATTGTGATGACAGTAATTATGCAGCATTGTGATGACAGTGGTCGGTGAACATTGTGACGACAAGGTTCATGAAGCATTGTGATGACAAGGGCTTTGAGCATTGTGATGGAATGGGTCATCGTGAATTGTGATGACAGGGGTCATGGAGCATTGCGTTGACATGGGTATGGAGCATTTTAATGAGAAGAGATCTGGAGCATTGTAATGACAAGGGTATGGAGCATTTTGAGTACAGGGGCCAAGGAGCATTGTGCTGACAAGTGCATGGTGCATTGTGATGAGAAGTGGTATGGACCATTGTGATGAAAATGTTACTGGAGCATTGTGAAGAAAGCGGTCATGGATCATTGTGATGACAGGGTTCATGGAGCTTTGTGATGACAAGGACCATGGAGCATGGTGATGACAGGGGTCATGGGGCATTGTGATGACAGGTGGCATTGGGAATTGTGATGAAAGGGTCATGGAGCACTCTGATGAAAGTTTTCCTGGAGCATTGTGATGAAAAGAACCATGGATTATTGTGATGACAAGTGCCATGGAGCATTGTGAGGACAAGTGTCATGGAATATTTTGCTGACAGGAATCATGGAGCATTGTGAAGAGTGGGGCCATGGAGCATGGTGATGAAAGACGTCATGGGGCATTGTTATGACAGTGGTCATGGGGCATTGTGATGAAAGGGATCATGGGGCAATATGATTACAGGGGCCATGGAGCATTGTGAATACATAGGACATAGAGCATTGTGATGAGAGGTGTCATGGAGCATTGTGATGAAAGTGGTCATGGATCATTTTGATGACAAGTGACCTGGAACATTGTGATGACACGGTTCATGGAGCACTGTAATGACAAGGGCAATGGCGAATTGTGATGACAGGTGTCATGGGGAAAGGTGATGACAGTGGTCATCTCGAATTGTCATGAAAGGTATCATGGAGCACTGTGATGACAAGGGCTATGGAGCATTGTGATGACATAGGCCATGGAACATTGTGATGACAAGTGTTATGGAGCATTGTGATGACACGGGCATGGAGCATTGTGATGATAAGGGCCATGGCGAATTGTGATATAAGGTGTCACGGGGCATTTTGATGACAGTGGTCCTCTAGCATTGTGATGAAAGGTATCATGGAGCACTGTGATGACAGGGGCCATGTAGCATTCTGATGACAAAGGCCATGGAGCATTATGATGACACAGGCATGGGACATTTAGATGACAAGCGGTCTGGAGCATTGTGATGACAAGGGCATGGAGCATTGTGATTATAGGGGCCATGGAGCATTGTGATGACCATGGCATGGAGCATTGTGATGACATGGGTCATCGAGCATTGTGATGACCAGGGTCTTGGAGCATTGTGTTGACACAGGCATGGAGCATTGTGATGAGAAGAGAACTGGAACATTGTGATGACAAGGGCATGGAGCATTGTGATTATAGGGGCCAAGGAGCACTGTGCTGACAAGGGCATGGTGTATTGTGATGAAAAGGGCATGGAGAATTGTGATGACATGGACAGGGAACATTGTGATCACAGAGGTCATGGAAAATTGTGATGACAAGTGTCATGGAACATTATGCTGACAGGGATCATGGAGCTTTGTGATGAGAAAGGTTTTCGAGCATTGTGATGACAGGTGTCATGGGGCATTGTGATGACAGTGGTCATGGAGCAGTGTGATGAAAGGTGTCATGGAGCGCTGTGATTACAGGGGCCATGGAGCATTGTGATGAGCAAAGACAACGGAGCATTGAGATGACAGGGGCAATGGAGCCTTGTGATGAAAACTGTCCTGGAACCTTGTGATGACACGGTTCATGGAGCAGTGTGATGGCATGGGCCATGGCGAATTGTGATGACAGGTGTCATGGGGCATTGAGATGACAGAGTGCATGGAGCATTGCAGTGAATGTGGTCATAGAGCATTGTGATGAAAAGCACCATGGAGCATTGTGATGACAAGGGTCATAGAGCATGGTGATGACGCTAGTCATGGAGCATTGTGATAACATGAGATCTGGAGCGTAGTGATGACAAGTGTCATGGAACATTGTGATGAAAGTGATCATGGAGCAATGTGATTACATGGGCCATGCAGCAATGTGAATACATAGGCCATGGAGCATTGTGATGACAGGGGTCATGGAACATTGTGATGAATGTGGTCACGGATCATTGTGATGACAAGTGTCCTGGAACATTGTGATGACATGGCTCATGGAACATTGTGATTACAAGGGCCATGGCGAATTGTGGTGACAAGTGTCATGGGGCACTGTGATGTCATTGGTCACCTAGGATTGTGATGAAAGGTATCATGGAGCACTGTGATGACAGGGGCCGTGGAGCATTGTGATGACAAATGCCATGGAGCATTGTGATGACAAGTGTCATGGAGCATTGTATGACATTTGCATGGTGCATTAGGATGACAAGAGTTCTGGAGCATTATGATGACAAAGGCATGGAGCATTGTGATTACAGGGGCCATGGAGCTATGTGATGATATGGGCAGGGAACACTGTGATGGCAGGTGTCATGGATCGTTGTGATGACAACTGTCATGGAACATTGTGGTGAGAGGTGTCATGGAGCATTCTGAGTATATAGGCCATGGAGCATTGTGATGTCGGGGTCATGGGAATTGTAATGAAAATTGTCATGGATCATTGTGATGACCAGTGTCCCAGAACATTGTGATGACCAGGTTCATGGAGCATTGTGAAGACAAGGGCCATGGCGAATTGTGATGACAGGTGTCATGGAGCATTTTGATGACAATGGCCATGGAACATTCTGATGACAAGTGTCATGGACCATTGTGATGACACGTGCATGGAGCATTATGATGACAAGAGTTCTGGAGCATTGTGATGACAAGGGCATGGAGCATTGTGATTACAAGGTTCATCGAGCATTGTGATGACAGTGGTCATGGAATGTTGTGATGTCAACAGCCATGGCGCATTGTGAGCACAGGTGTCATGGGGCATTGTAATGACAGTGCTCATGGAGCATTGTGATGAAAGGCATCATGGTGTAATGTGATTACAGGGGCCACGGAGAATGGTGAAAACATAGGGCATGGAGCATTGTGATGACAGGGGTCATGAAATATTGTGACGAAAGTGGTCATGGATCACTGTGATGACAAGTTTCCTGGAACATTGTGATGACACGGTTCAGGGAGCATTGTGAAGACAAGGGCCATGGCGAATTGTGATGACAGATGTCAGGTGGCATTGTGATGATAGTGGTCATCTAGAATTGTGATGAAATGTATCATGGAGCACTGTGATGACAGGGGCCATGGAGCATTGTGATGACAAGTGTCAAGGAGCATTGTGGTGACACGGGAATGGAGCATTATGTTGAAAAGAGTTCTGGAGCGTTGTGATGACTAGTGCATGAAGCATTGTGATTACAGGGGCCATGGAGCATGGTGATGACAAGGGTCATCGAGCATTGTGATGAGAGGGGTCATGGAGCATTGTGATGACAAGGAACATGGCGAATTGTGATGACAGGGTTCATGGGGCATTGTGATGACAGGGGGCCTGGAACATTGTGATGAAAATGGTCCTGGAGCATTGTGATGACAGCGGTCACGGAAAATTGTGATGACAGTAATTATGCAGCATTGTGATGACAGTGGTCGGTGAACATTGTGACGACAAGGTTCATGAAGCATTGTGATGACAAGGGCTTTGAGCATTGTGATGGAATGGGTCATCGTGAATTGTGATGACAGGGGTCATGGAGCATTGCGTTGACATGGGTATGGAGCATTTTAATGAGAAGAGATCTGGAGCATTGTAATGACAAGGGTATGGAGCATTTTGAGTACAGGGGCCAAGGAGCATTGTGCTGACAAGTGCATGGTGCATTGTGATGAGAAGTGGTATGGACCATTGTGATGAAAATGTTACTGGAGCATTGTGAAGAAAGCGGTCATGGATCATTGTGATGACAGGGTTCATGGAGCTTTGTGATGACAAGGACCATGGAGCATGGTGATGACAGGGGTCATGGGGCATTGTGATGACAGGTGGCATTGGGAATTGTGATGAAAGGGTCATGGAGCACTCTGATGAAAGTTTTCCTGGAGCATTGTGATGAAAAGAACCATGGATTATTGTGATGACAAGTGCCATGGAGCATTGTGAGGACAAGTGTCACGGAATATTTTGCGGACAGGAATCATGGAGCATTGTGATGAGTGGGGCAATGGAGCATTGTGATGAAAGACGTCATGGGGCATTGTTATGACAGTGGTCATGGGGCATTGTGATGAAAGGGATCATGGGGCAATGTGATTACAGGGGCCATGGAGCATTGTGAATACATAAGACATAGAGCATTGTGATGAGAGGTGTCATGGAGCATTGTGATGAAAGTGGTCATGGATCATTTTGATGACAAGTGACCTGGAACATTGTGATGACACGGTTCATGGAGCACTGTAATGACAAGGGCAATGGCGAATTGTGATGACAGGGGTCATGGGGAAATGTGATGACAGTGGTCATCTCGAATTGTCATGAAAGGTATCATGGAGCACTGTGATGACAAGGGCTATGGAGCATTGTGATGACATAGGCCATGGAACATTGTGATGACAAGCGTTATGGAGCATTGTGATGACACGGGCATGGAGCATTGTGATGACAAGGGTCATCGAGCATTGTGATGACAGGGGCCCTGGAGCATTGTGTTGACACGAGCATTGAGCAATGTGATGAGAAGAGATCTGCAGCATTGTGATGACAAGGGCATGGAGCATTTTGATTACAGGGGCCAAGGAGCATTGTGCTGACAAGGCATTGTGCACTGTCATGACAAGTGGCATGGAGCATTGTGATGAAAGTTGTAATTGACCATTGTGATTACATGTGTCCTGGAAACTTATGATGACACAGTTCAAGGAGCATTGTGATGACAAGGGCCATGGCGAATTGTGATATAAGGTGTCATGGGGCATTTTGATGACAGTGGTCATCTAGCATTGTGATGAAAGGTATCATGGAGCACTGTGATGACAGGGGCCATGTAGCATTCTGATGACAAAGGCCATGGAGCATTATGATGACACAGGCATGGGACATTATGATGACAAGCGGTCTGGAGCATTGTGATGACAAGGGCATGGAGCATTGTGATTATAGGGGCCATGGAGCATTGTGATGACCATGGCATGGAGAATTGTGATGACATGGGTCATCGAGCATTGTGATGACCAGGGTCTTGGAGCATTGTGTTGACACAGGCATGGAGCATTGTGATGAGAAGAGAACTGGAACATTGTGATGACAAGGGCATGGAGCATTGTGATTATAGGAGCCAAGGAGCACTGTGCTGACAAGGGCATGGTGTATTGTGATGAAAAGGGCATGGAGAATTGTGATGACATGGACAGGGAACATTGTGATCACAGAGGTCATGGAAAATTGTGATGACAAGTGTCATGGAACATTGTGCTGACAGGGATCATGGAGCTTTGTGATGAGAAAGGTTTTCGAGCATTGTGATGACAGGTGTCATGGGGCATTGTGATGACAGTTGTCATGGGGCATTGTGATGACAGTGGTCATGGAGCAGTGTGATGAAAGGTGTCATGGAGCGCTGTGATGACAGCGGCCATGGAGCATTGTGATGAGCAAAGGCAACGGAGCATTGAGATGACAGGGGCAATGGAGCCTTGTGATGAAAACTGTCCTGGAACCTTGTGATGACACGGTTCATGGAGCATTGTGATGGCATGGGCCATGGCGAATTGTGATGACAGGTGTCATGGGGCATGGAGATGACAGGGTGCATGGAGCATTGCAGTGAATGTGGTCATAGAGCATTGTGATGAAAAGCACCATGGAGCATTGTGATGACAAGGGTCATAGAGCATGGTGATGACGCTAGTCATGGAGCATTGTGATAACATGAGATCTGGAGCGTAGTGATGACAAGTGTCATGGAACATTGTGATGAAAGTGATCATGGAGCAATGTGATTACATGGGCCATGCAGCAATGTGAATACATAGGCCATGGAGCATTGTGATGACAGGGGTCTTGGAACATTGTGATGAATGTGGTCACGGATCATTGTGATGACAAGTGTCCTGGAACATTGTGATGACATGGCTCATGGAACATTGTGATTACAAGGGCCATGGCGAATTGTGGTGACAAGTGTCATGGGGCACTGTGATGTCATTGGTCACCTAGGATTGTGATGAAAGGTATCATGGAGCACTGTGATGACAGGGGCCGTGGAGCATTGTGATGACAAATGCCATGGAGCATTGTGATGACAAGTGTCATGGAGCATTGTATGACATTTGCATGGTGCATTAGGATGACAAGGGTTCTGGAGCATTATGATGACAAAGGCATGGAGCATTGTGATTACAGGGGCCATGGAGCTATGTGATGACATGGGCAGGGAATACTGTGATGGCAGGTGTCATGGATCGTTGTGATGACAACTGTCATGGAACATTGTGGTGAGAGGTGTCATGGAGCATTCTGAGTACATAGGCCATGGAGCATTGTGATGTCGGGGTCATGGGAATTGTAATGAAAATTGTCATGGATCATTGTGATGACAAGTGTCCCAGAACATTGTGATGACCAGGTTCATGGAGCATTGTGAAGACAAGGGCCATGGCGAATTGTGATGACAGGTGTCATGGAGCATTTTGATGACAATGGCCATGGAACATTCTGATGACAAGTGTCATGGACCATTGTGATGACATGTGCATGGAGCATTATGATGACAAGAGTTCTGGAGCATTGTGATGACAAGGGCATGGAGCATTGTGATTACAAGGTTCATCGAGCATTGTGATGACAGTGGTCATGGAATGTTGTGATGTCAACAGCCATGGTGCATTGTGAGCACAGGTGTCATGGGGCATTGTAATGACAGTGCTCATGGAGCATTGTGATGAAAGGCATCAGGGTGTAATGTGATTACAGGGGACACGGAGAATGGTGAAAACATAGGGCATGGAGCATTGTGATGACAGGGGTCATGAAATATTGTGACGAAAGTGGTCATGGATCACTGTGATGACAAGTTTCCTGGAACATTGTGATGACACGGTTCAGGGACCATTGGGAAGACAAGGGCCATGGCGAATTGTGATGACAGATGTCAGGTGGCATTGTGATGATAGTGGTCATCTAGAATTGTGATGAAATGTATCATGGAGCACTGTGATGACAGGGGCCATGGAGCATTGTGATGACAAGTGTCAAGGAGCATTGTGGTGACACGGGAATGGAGCATTATGTTGAAAAGAGTTCTGGAGCGTTGTGATGACTAGTGCATGAAGCATTGTGATTACAGGGGCCATGGAGCATGGTGAGGACAAGGGTCATCGAGCATTGTGATGAGAGGGGTCATGGAGCATTGTGATGACAAGGAACATGGCGAATTGTGATGACAGGGTTCATGGGGCATTGTGATGACAGGGGGCATGGAACATTGTGATGAAAATGGTCCTGGAGCATTGTGATGACAGCGGTCACGGAAAATTGTGATGACAGTAATTATGCAGCATTGTGATGACAGTGGTCGGTGAACATTGTGACGACAAGGTTCATGAAGCATTGTGATGACAAGGGCTTTGAGCATTGTGATGGAATGGGTCATCGTGAATTGTGATGACAGGGGTCATGGAGCATTGCGTTGACATGGGTATGGAGCATTTTAATGAGAAGAGATCTGGAGCATTGTAATGACAAGGGTATGGAGCATTTTGAGTACAGGGGCCAAGGAGCATTGTGCTGACAAGTGCATGGTGCATTGTGATGAGAAGTGGTATGGACCATTGTGATGAAAATGTTACTGGAGCATTGTGAAGAAAGCGGTCATGGATCATTGTGATGACAGGGTTCATGGAGCTTTGTGATGACAAGGACCATGGAGCATGGTGATGACAGGGGTCATGGGGCATTGTGATGACAGGTGGCATTGGGAATTGTGATGAAAGGGTCATGGAGCACTCTGATGAAAGTTTTCCTGGAGCATTGTGATGAAAAGAACCATGGATTATTGTGATGACAAGTGCCATGGAGCATTGTGAGGACAAGTGTCATGGAATATTTTGCTGACAGGAATCATGGAGCATTGTGAAGAGTGGGGCCATGGAGCATGGTGATGAAAGACGTCATGGGGCATTGTTATGACAGTGGTCATGGGGCATTGTGATGAAAGGGATCATGGGGCAATATGATTACAGGGGCCATGGAGCATTGTGAATACATAGGACATAGAGCATTGTGATGAGAGGTGTCATGGAGCATTGTGATGAAAGTGGTCATGGATCATTTTGATGACAAGTGACCTGGAACATTGTGATGACACGGTTCATGGAGCACTGTAATGACAAGGGCAATGGCGAATTGTGATGACAGGTGTCATGGGGAAAGGTGATGACAGTGGTCATCTCGAATTGTCATGAAAGGTATCATGGAGCACTGTGATGACAAGGGCTATGGAGCATTGTGATGACATAGGCCATGGAACATTGTGATGACAAGTGTTATGGAGCATTGTGATGACACGGGCATGGAGCATTGTGATGACAAGGGCCATGGCGAATTGTGATATAAGGTGTCACGGGGCATTTTGATGACAGTGGTCCTCTAGCATTGTGATGAAAGGTATCATGGAGCACTGTGATGACAGGGGCCATGTAGCATTCTGATGACAAAGGCCATGGAGCATTATGATGACACAGGCATGGGACATTTAGATGACAAGCGGTCTGGAGCATTGTGATGACAAGGGCATGGAGCATTGTGATTATAGGGGCCATGGAGCATTGTGATGACCATGGCATGGAGCATTGTGATGACATGGGTCATCGAGCATTGTGATGACCAGGGTCTTGGAGCATTGTGTTGACACAGGCATGGAGCATTGTGATGAGAAGAGAACTGGAACATTGTGATGACAAGGGCATGGAGCATTGTGATTATAGGGGCCAAGGAGCACTGTGCTGACAAGGGCATGGTGTATTGTGATGAAAAGGGCATGGAGAATTGTGATGACATGGACAGGGAACATTGTGATCACAGAGGTCATGGAAAATTGTGATGACAAGTGTCATGGAACATTATGCTGACAGGGATCATGGAGCTTTGTGATGAGAAAGGTTTTCGAGCATTGTGATGACAGGTGTCATGGGGCATTGTGATGACAGTGGTCATGGAGCAGTGTGATGAAAGGTGTCATGGAGCGCTGTGATTACAGGGGCCATGGAGCATTGTGATGAGCAAAGGCAACGGAGCATTGAGATGACAGGGGCAATGGAGCCTTGTGATGAAAACTGTCCTGGAACCTTGTGATGACACGGTTCATGGAGCAGTGTGATGGCATGGGCCATGGCGAATTGTGATGACAGGTGTCATGGGGCATTGAGATGACAGAGTGCATGGAGCATTGCAGTGAATGTGGTCATAGAGCATTGTGATGAAAAGCACCATGGAGCATTGTGATGACAAGGGTCATAGAGCATGGTGATGACGCTAGTCATGGAGCATTGTGATAACATGAGATCTGGAGCGTAGTGATGACAAGTGTCATGGAACATTGTGATGAAAGTGATCATGGAGCAATGTGATTACATGGGCCATGCAGCAATGTGAATACATAGGCCATGGAGCATTGTGATGACAGGGGTCATGGAACATTGTGATGAATGTGGTCACGGATCATTGTGATGACAAGTGTCCTGGAACATTGTGATGACATGGCTCATGGAACATTGTGATTACAAGGGCCATGGCGAATTGTGGTGACAAGTGTCATGGGGCACTGTGATGTCATTGGTCACCTAGGATTGTGATGAAAGGTATCATGGAGCACTGTGATGACAGGGGCCGTGGAGCATTGTGATGACAAATGCCATGGAGCATTGTGATGACAAGTGTCATGGAGCATTGTATGACATTTGCATGGTGCATTAGGATGACAAGAGTTCTGGAGCATTATGATGACAAAGGCATGGAGCATTGTGATTACAGGGGCCATGGAGCTATGTGATGATATGGGCAGGGAACACTGTGATGGCAGGTGTCATGGATCGTTGTGATGACAACTGTCATGGAACATTGTGGTGAGAGGTGTCATGGAGCATTCTGAGTATATAGGCCATGGAGCATTGTGATGTCGGGGTCATGGGAATTGTAATGAAAATTGTCATGGATCATTGTGATGACCAGTGTCCCAGAACATTGTGATGACCAGGTTCATGGAGCATTGTGAAGACAAGGGCCATGGCGAATTGTGATGACAGGTGTCATGGAGCATTTTGATGACAATGGCCATGGAACATTCTGATGACAAGTGTCATGGACCATTGTGATGACACGTGCATGGAGCATTATGATGACAAGAGTTCTGGAGCATTGTGATGACAAGGGCATGGAGCATTGTGATTACAAGGTTCATCGAGCATTGTGATGACAGTGGTCATGGAATGTTGTGATGTCAACAGCCATGGCGCATTGTGAGCACAGGTGTCATGGGGCATTGTAATGACAGTGCTCATGGAGCATTGTGATGAAAGGCATCATGGTGTAATGTGATTACAGGGGCCACGGAGAATGGTGAAAACATAGGGCATGGAGCATTGTGATGACAGGGGTCATGAAATATTGTGACGAAAGTGGTCATGGATCACTGTGATGACAAGTTTCCTGGAACATTGTGATGACACGGTTCAGGGAGCATTGTGAAGACAAGGGCCATGGCGAATTGTGATGACAGATGTCAGGTGGCATTGTGATGATAGTGGTCATCTAGAATTGTGATGAAATGTATCATGGAGCACTGTGATGACAGGGGCCATGGAGCATTGTGATGACAAGTGTCAAGGAGCATTGTGGTGACACGGGAATGGAGCATTATGTTGAAAAGAGTTCTGGAGCGTTGTGATGACTAGTGCATGAAGCATTGTGATTACAGGGGCCATGGAGCATGGTGATGACAAGGGTCATCGAGCATTGTGATGAGAGGGGTCATGGAGCATTGTGATGACAAGGAACATGGCGAATTGTGATGACAGGGTTCATGGGGCATTGTGATGACAGGGGGCCTGGAACATTGTGATGAAAATGGTCCTGGAGCATTGTGATGACAGCGGTCACGGAAAATTGTGATGACAGTAATTATGCAGCATTGTGATGACAGTGGTCGGTGAACATTGTGACGACAAGGTTCATGAAGCATTGTGATGACAAGGGCTTTGAGCATTGTGATGGAATGGGTCATCGTGAATTGTGATGACAGGGGTCATGGAGCATTGCGTTGACATGGGTATGGAGCATTTTAATGAGAAGAGATCTGGAGCATTGTAATGACAAGGGTATGGAGCATTTTGAGTACAGGGGCCAAGGAGCATTGTGCTGACAAGTGCATGGTGCATTGTGATGAGAAGTGGTATGGACCATTGTGATGAAAATGTTACTGGAGCATTGTGAAGAAAGCGGTCATGGATCATTGTGATGACAGGGTTCATGGAGCTTTGTGATGACAAGGACCATGGAGCATGGTGATGACAGGGGTCATGGGGCATTGTGATGACAGGTGGCATTGGGAATTGTGATGAAAGGGTCATGGAGCACTCTGATGAAAGTTTTCCTGGAGCATTGTGATGAAAAGAACCATGGATTATTGTGATGACAAGTGCCATGGAGCATTGTGAGGACAAGTGTCACGGAATATTTTGCGGACAGGAATCATGGAGCATTGTGATGAGTGGGGCAATGGAGCATTGTGATGAAAGACGTCATGGGGCATTGTTATGACAGTGGTCATGGGGCATTGTGATGAAAGGGATCATGGGGCAATGTGATTACAGGGGCCATGGAGCATTGTGAATACATAAGACATAGAGCATTGTGATGAGAGGTGTCATGGAGCATTGTGATGAAAGTGGTCATGGATCATTTTGATGACAAGTGACCTGGAACATTGTGATGACACGGTTCATGGAGCACTGTAATGACAAGGGCAATGGCGAATTGTGATGACAGGGGTCATGGGGAAATGTGATGACAGTGGTCATCTCGAATTGTCATGAAAGGTATCATGGAGCACTGTGATGACAAGGGCTATGGAGCATTGTGATGACATAGGCCATGGAACATTGTGATGACAAGCGTTATGGAGCATTGTGATGACACGGGCATGGAGCATTGTGATGACAAGGGTCATCGAGCATTGTGATGACAGGGGCCCTGGAGCATTGTGTTGACACGAGCATTGAGCAATGTGATGAGAAGAGATCTGCAGCATTGTGATGACAAGGGCATGGAGCATTTTGATTACAGGGGCCAAGGAGCATTGTGCTGACAAGGCATTGTGCACTGTCATGACAAGTGGCATGGAGCATTGTGATGAAAGTTGTAATTGACCATTGTGATTACATGTGTCCTGGAAACTTATGATGACACAGTTCAAGGAGCATTGTGATGACAAGGGCCATGGCGAATTGTGATATAAGGTGTCACGGGGCATTTTGATGACAGTGGTCATCTAGCATTGTGATGAAAGGTATCATGGAGCACTGTGATGACAGGGGCCATGTAGCATTCTGATGACAAAGGCCATGGAGCATTATGATGACACAGGCATGGGACATTATGATGACAAGCGGTCTGGAGCATTGTGATGACAAGGGCATGGAGCATTGTGATTATAGGGGCCATGGAGCATTGTGATGACCATGGCATGGAGCATTGTGATGACATGGGTTATCGAGCATTGTGATGACCAGGGTCTTGGAGCATTGTGTTGACACAGGCATGGAGCATTGTGATGAGAAGAGAACTGGAACATTGTGATGACAAGGGCATGGAGCATTGTGATTATAGGGGCCAAGGAGCACTGTGCTGACAAGGGCATGGTGTATTGTGATGAAAAGGGCATGGAGAATTGTGATGACATGGACAGGGAACATTGTGATCACAGAGGTCATGGAAAATTGTGATGACAAGTGTCATGGAACATTGTGCTGACAGGGATCATGGAGCTTTGTGATGAGAAAGGTTTTCGAGCATTGTGATGACAGGTGTCATGGGGCATTGTGATGACAGTGGTCATGGAGCAGTGTGATGAAAGGTGTCATGGAGCGCTGTGATGACAGCGGCCATGGAGCATTGTGATGAGCAAAGGCAACGGAGCATTGAGATGACAGGGGCAATGGAGCCTTGTGATGAAAACTGTCCTGGAACCTTGTGATGACACGGTTCATGGAGCATTGTGATGGCATGGGACATGGCGAATTGTGATGACAGGTGTCATGGGGCATTGAGATGACAGGGTGCATGGAGCATTGCAGTGAATGTGGTCATAGAGCATTGTGATGAAAAGCACCATGGAGCATTGTGATGACAAGGGTCATAGAGCATGGTGATGACGCTAGTCATGGAGCATTGTGATAACATGAGATCTGGAGCGTAGTGATGACAAGTGTCATGGAACATTGTGATGAAAGTGATCATGGAGCAATGTGATTACATGGGCCATGCAGCAATGTGAATACATAGGCCATGGAGCATTGTGATGACAGGGGTCATGGAACATTGTGATGAATGTGGTCACGGATCATTGTGATGACAAGTGTCCTGGAACATTGTGATGACATGGCTCATGGAACATTGTGATTACAAGGGCCATGGCGAATTGTGGTGACAAGTGTCATGGGGCACTGTGATGTCATTGGTCACCTAGGATTGTGATGAAAGGTATCATGGAGCACTGTGATGACAGGGGCCGTGGAGCATTGTGATGACAAATGCCATGGAGAATTGTGATGACAAGTGTCATGGAGCATTGTATGACATTTGCATGGTGCATTAGGATGACAAGAGTTCTGGAGCATTATGATGACAAAGGCATGGAGCATTGTGATTACAGGGGCCATGGAGCTATGTGATGACATGGGCAGGGAACACTGTGATGGCAGGTGTCATGGATCGTTGTGATGACAACTGTCATGGAACATTGTGGTGAGAGGTGTCATGGAGCATTCTGAGTACATAGGCCATGGAGCATTGTGATGTCGGGGTCATGGGAATTGTAATGAAAATTGTCATGGATCATTGTGATGACAAGTGTCCCAGAACATTGTGATGACCAGGTTCATGGAGCATTGTGAAGACAAGGGCCATGGCGAATTGTGATGACAGGTGTCATGGAGCATTTTGATGACAATGGCCATGGAACATTCTGATGACAAGTGTCATGGACCATTGTGATGACACGTGCATGGAGCATTATGATGACAAGAGTTCTGGAGCATTGTGATGACAAGGGCATGGAGCATTGTGATTACAAGGTTCATCGAGCATTGTGATGAGAGTGGTCATGGAATGTTGTGATGTCAACAGCCATGGCGCATTGTGAGCACAGGTGTCATGGGGCATTGTAATGACAGTGCTCATGGAGCATTGTGATGAAAGGCATCATGGTGTAATGTGATTACAGGGGCCACGGAGAATGGTGAAAACATAGGGCATGGAGCATTGTGATGACAGGGGTCATGAAATATTGTGACGAAAGTGGTCATGCATCACTGTGATGACAAGTTTCCTGGAACATTGTGATGACACGGTTCAGGGAGCATTGGGAAGACAAGGGCCATGGCGAATTGTGATGACAGATGTCAGGTGGCATTGTGATGATAGTGGTCATCTAGAATTGTGATGAAATGTATCATGGAGCACTGTGATGACAGGGGCCATGGAGCATTGTGATGACAAGTGTCAAGGAGCATTGTGGTGACACGGGAATGGAGCATTATGTTGAAAAGAGTTCTGGAGCGTTGTGATGACTAGTGCATGAAGCATTGTGATTACAGGGGCCATGGAGCATGGTGATGACAAGGGTCATCGAGCATTGTGATGAGAGGGGTCATGGAGCATTGTGATGACAAGGAACATGGCGAATTGTGATGACAGGGTTCATGGGGCATTGTGATGACAGGGGGCCTGGAACATTGTGATGAAAATGGTCCTGGAGCATTGTGATGACAGCGGTCACGGAAAATTGTGATGACAGTAATTATGCAGCATTGTGATGACAGTGGTCGGTGAACATTGTGACGACAAGGTTCATGAAGCATTGTGATGACAAGGGCTTTGAGCATTGTGATGGAATGGGTCATCGTGAATTGTGATGACAGGGGTCATGGAGCATTGCGTTGACATGGGTATGGAGCATTTTAATGAGAAGAGATCTGGAGCATTGTAATGACAAGGGTATGGAGCATTTTGAGTACAGGGGCCAAGGAGCATTGTGCTGACAAGTGCATGGTGCATTGTGATGAGAAGTGGTATGGACCATTGTGATGAAAATGTTACTGGAGCATTGTGAAGAAAGCGGTCATGGATCATTGTGATGACAGGGTTCATGGAGCTTTGTGATGACAAGGACCATGGAGCATGGTGATGACAGGGGTCATGGGGCATTGTGATGACAGGTGGCATTGGGAATTGTGATGAAAGGGTCATGGAGCACTCTGATGAAAGTTTTCCTGGAGCATTGTGATGAAAAGAACCATGGATTATTGTGATGACAAGTGCCATGGAGCATTGTGAGGACAAGTGTCATGGAATATTTTGCTGACAGGAATCATGGAGCATTGTGAAGAGTGGGGCCATGGAGCATGGTGATGAAAGACGTCATGGGGCATTGTTATGACAGTGGTCATGGGGCATTGTGATGAAAGGGATCATGGGGCAATATGATTACAGGGGCCATGGAGCATTGTGAATACATAGGACATAGAGCATTGTGATGAGAGGTGTCATGGAGCATTGTGATGAAAGTGGTCATGGATCATTTTGATGACAAGTGACCTGGAACATTGTGATGACACGGTTCATGGAGCACTGTAATGACAAGGGCAATGGCGAATTGTGATGACAGGTGTCATGGGGAAAGGTGATGACAGTGGTCATCTCGAATTGTCATGAAAGGTATCATGGAGCACTGTGATGACAAGGGCTATGGAGCATTGTGATGACATAGGCCATGGAACATTGTGATGACAAGTGTTATGGAGCATTGTGATGACACGGGCATGGAGCATTGTGATGACAAGGGCCATGGCGAATTGTGATATAAGGTGTCACGGGGCATTTTGATGACAGTGGTCCTCTAGCATTGTGATGAAAGGTATCATGGAGCACTGTGATGACAGGGGCCATGTAGCATTCTGATGACAAAGGCCATGGAGCATTATGATGACACAGGCATGGGACATTTAGATGACAAGCGGTCTGGAGCATTGTGATGACAAGGGCATGGAGCATTGTGATTATAGGGGCCATGGAGCATTGTGATGACCATGGCATGGAGCATTGTGATGACATGGGTCATCGAGCATTGTGATGACCAGGGTCTTGGAGCATTGTGTTGACACAGGCATGGAGCATTGTGATGAGAAGAGAACTGGAACATTGTGATGACAAGGGCATGGAGCATTGTGATTATAGGGGCCAAGGAGCACTGTGCTGACAAGGGCATGGTGTATTGTGATGAAAAGGGCATGGAGAATTGTGATGACATGGACAGGGAACATTGTGATCACAGAGGTCATGGAAAATTGTGATGACAAGTGTCATGGAACATTATGCTGACAGGGATCATGGAGCTTTGTGATGAGAAAGGTTTTCGAGCATTGTGATGACAGGTGTCATGGGGCATTGTGATGACAGTGGTCATGGAGCAGTGTGATGAAAGGTGTCATGGAGCGCTGTGATTACAGGGGCCATGGAGCATTGTGATGAGCAAAGGCAACGGAGCATTGAGATGACAGGGGCAATGGAGCCTTGTGATGAAAACTGTCCTGGAACCTTGTGATGACACGGTTCATGGAGCAGTGTGATGGCATGGGCCATGGCGAATTGTGATGACAGGTGTCATGGGGCATTGAGATGACAGAGTGCATGGAGCATTGCAGTGAATGTGGTCATAGAGCATTGTGATGAAAAGCACCATGGAGCATTGTGATGACAAGGGTCATAGAGCATGGTGATGACGCTAGTCATGGAGCATTGTGA
The DNA here is from genome assembly GCF_965194825.1 of Balaenoptera physalus. Lineage (NCBI taxonomy): Eukaryota > Metazoa > Chordata > Mammalia > Artiodactyla > Balaenopteridae > Balaenoptera > Balaenoptera physalus. Next base: position 134,895 of record NW_028125684.1, on the reverse strand, counting down.
TAACATGAGATCTGGAGCGTAGTGATGACAAGTGTCATGGAACATTGTGATGAAAGTGATCATGGAGCAATGTGATTACATGGGCCATGCAGCAATGTGAATACATAGGCCATGGAGCATTGTGATGACAGGGGTCATGGAACATTGTGATGAATGTGGTCACGGATCATTGTGATGACAAGTGTCCTGGAACATTGTGATGACATGGCTCATGGAACATTGTGATTACAAGGGCCATGGCGAATTGTGGTGACAAGTGTCATGGGGCACTGTGATGTCATTGGTCACCTAGGATTGTGATGAAAGGTATCATGGAGCACTGTGATGACAGGGGCCGTGGAGCATTGTGATGACAAATGCCATGGAGCATTGTGATGACAAGTGTCATGGAGCATTGTATGACATTTGCATGGTGCATTAGGATGACAAGAGTTCTGGAGCATTATGATGACAAAGGCATGGAGCATTGTGATTACAGGGGCCATGGAGCTATGTGATGATATGGGCAGGGAACACTGTGATGGCAGGTGTCATGGATCGTTGTGATGACAACTGTCATGGAACATTGTGGTGAGAGGTGTCATGGAGCATTCTGAGTATATAGGCCATGGAGCATTGTGATGTCGGGGTCATGGGAATTGTAATGAAAATTGTCATGGATCATTGTGATGACCAGTGTCCCAGAACATTCTGATGACCAGGTTCATGGAGCATTGTGAAGACAAGGGCCATGGCGAATTGTGATGACAGGTGTCATGGAGCATTTTGATGACAATGGCCATGGAACATTCTGATGACAAGTGTCATGGACCATTGTGATGACACGTGCATGGAGCATTATGATGACAAGAGTTCTGGAGCATTGTGATGACAAGGGCATGGAGCATTGTGATTACAAGGTTCATCGAGCATTGTGATGACAGTGGTCATGGAATGTTGTGATGTCAACAGCCATGGCGCATTGTGAGCACAGGTGTCATGGGGCATTGTAATGACAGTGCTCATGGAGCATTGTGATGAAAGGCATCATGGTGTAATGTGATTACAGGGGCCACGGAGAATGGTGAAAACATAGGGCATGGAGCATTGTGATGACAGGGGTCATGAAATATTGTGACGAAAGTGGTCATGGATCACTGTGATGACAAGTTTCCTGGAACATTGTGATGACACGGTTCAGGGAGCATTGTGAAGACAAGGGCCATGGCGAATTGTGATGACAGATGTCAGGTGGCATTGTGATGATAGTGGTCATCTAGAATTGTGATGAAATGTATCATGGAGCACTGTGATGACAGGGGCCATGGAGCATTGTGATGACAAGTGTCAAGGAGCATTGTGGTGACACGGGAATGGAGCATTATGTTGAAAAGAGTTCTGGAGCGTTGTGATGACTAGTGCATGAAGCATTGTGATTACAGGGGCCATGGAGCATGGTGATGACAAGGGTCATCGAGCATTGTGATGAGAGGGGTCATGGAGCATTGTGATGACAAGGAACATGGCGAATTGTGATGACAGGGTTCATGGGGCATTGTGATGACAGGGGGCCTGGAACATTGTGATGAAAATGGTCCTGGAGCATTGTGATGACAGCGGTCACGGAAAATTGTGATGACAGTAATTATGCAGCATTGTGATGACAGTGGTCGGTGAACATTGTGACGACAAGGTTCATGAAGCATTGTGATGACAAGGGCTTTGAGCATTGTGATGGAATGGGTCATCGTGAATTGTGATGACAGGGGTCATGGAGCATTGCGTTGACATGGGTATGGAGCATTTTAATGAGAAGAGATCTGGAGCATTGTAATGACAAGGGTATGGAGCATTTTGAGTACAGGGGCCAAGGAGCATTGTGCTGACAAGTGCATGGTGCATTGTGATGAGAAGTGGTATGGACCATTGTGATGAAAATGTTACTGGAGCATTGTGAAGAAAGCGGTCATGGATCATTGTGATGACAGGGTTCATGGAGCTTTGTGATGACAAGGACCATGGAGCATGGTGATGACAGGGGTCATGGGGCATTGTGATGACAGGTGGCATTGGGAATTGTGATGAAAGGGTCATGGAGCACTCTGATGAAAGTTTTCCTGGAGCATTGTGATGAAAAGAACCATGGATTATTGTGATGACAAGTGCCATGGAGCATTGTGAGGACAAGTGTCACGGAATATTTTGCGGACAGGAATCATGGAGCATTGTGATGAGTGGGGCAATGGAGCATTGTGATGAAAGACGTCATGGGGCATTGTTATGACAGTGGTCATGGGGCATTGTGATGAAAGGGATCATGGGGCAATGTGATTACAGGGGCCATGGAGCATTGTGAATACATAAGACATAGAGCATTGTGATGAGAGGTGTCATGGAGCATTGTGATGAAAGTGGTCATGGATCATTTTGATGACAAGTGACCTGGAACATTGTGATGACACGGTTCATGGAGCACTGTAATGACAAGGGCAATGGCGAATTGTGATGACAGGGGTCATGGGGAAATGTGATGACAGTGGTCATCTCGAATTGTCATGAAAGGTATCATGGAGCACTGTGATGACAAGGGCTATGGAGCATTGTGATGACATAGGCCATGGAACATTGTGATGACAAGCGTTATGGAGCATTGTGATGACACGGGCATGGAGCATTGTGATGACAAGGGTCATCGAGCATTGTGATGACAGGGGCCCTGGAGCATTGTGTTGACACGAGCATTGAGCAATGTGATGAGAAGAGATCTGCAGCATTGTGATGACAAGGGCATGGAGCATTTTGATTACAGGGGCCAAGGAGCATTGTGCTGACAAGGCATTGTGCACTGTCATGACAAGTGGCATGGAGCATTGTGATGAAAGTTGTAATTGACCATTGTGATTACATGTGTCCTGGAAACTTATGATGACACAGTTCAAGGAGCATTGTGATGACAAGGGCCATGGCGAATTGTGATATAAGGTGTCATGGGGCATTTTGATGACAGTGGTCATCTAGCATTGTGATGAAAGGTATCATGGAGCACTGTGATGACAGGGGCCATGTAGCATTCTGATGACAAAGGCCATGGAGCATTATGATGACACAGGCATGGGACATTATGATGACAAGCGGTCTGGAGCATTGTGATGACAAGGGCATGGAGCATTGTGATTATAGGGGCCATGGAGCATTGTGATGACCATGGCATGGAGAATTGTGATGACATGGGTCATCGAGCATTGTGATGACCAGGGTCTTGGAGCATTGTGTTGACACAGGCATGGAGCATTGTGATGAGAAGAGAACTGGAACATTGTGATGACAAGGGCATGGAGCATTGTGATTATAGGAGCCAAGGAGCACTGTGCTGACAAGGGCATGGTGTATTGTGATGAAAAGGGCATGGAGAATTGTGATGACATGGACAGGGAACATTGTGATCACAGAGGTCATGGAAAATTGTGATGACAAGTGTCATGGAACATTGTGCTGACAGAGATCATGGAGCTTTGTGATGAGAAAGGTTTTCGAGCATTGTGATGACAGGTGTCATGGGGCATTGTGATGACAGTGGTCATGGAGCAGTGTGATGAAAGGTGTCATGGAGCGCTGTGATTACAGGGGCCATGGAGCATTGTGATGAGCAAAGGCAACGGAGCATTGAGATGACAGGGGCAATGGAGCCTTGTGATGAAAACTGTCCTGGAACCTTGTGATGACACGGTTCATGGAGCATTGTGATGGCATGGGCCATGGCGAATTGTGATGACAGGTGTCATGGGGCATTGAGATGACAGAGTGCATGGAGCATTGCAGTGAATGTGGTCATAGAGCATTGTGATGAAAAGCACCATGGAGCATTGTGATGACAAGGGTCATAGAGCATGGTGATGACGCTAGTCATGGAGCATTGTGATAACATGAGATCTGGAGCGTAGTGATGACAAGTGTCATGGAACATTGTGATGAAAGTGATCATGGAGCAATGTGATTACATGGGCCATGCAGCAATGTGAATACATAAGCCATGGAGCATTGTGATGACAGGGGTCATGGAACATTGTGATGAATGTGGTCACGGATCATTGTGATGACAAGTGTCCTGGAACATTGTGATGACATGGCGCATGGAACATTGTGATTACAAGGGCCATGGCGAATTGTGGTGACAAGTGTCATGGGGCACTGTGATGTCATTGGTCACCTAGGATTGTGATGAAAGGTATCATGGAGCACTGCGATGACAGGGGCCGTGGAGCATTGTGATGACAAATGCCATGGAGCATTGTGATGACAAGTGTCATGGAGCATGGTATGACATTTGCATGGTGCATTATGATGACAAGAGTTCTGGAGCATTATGATGACAAAGGCATGGAGCATTGTGATTACAGGGGCCATGGAGCTATGTGATGACATGGGCAGGGAACACTGTGATGGCAGGTGTCATGGATCATTGTGATGACAACTGTCATGGAACATTGTGGTGAGAGGTGTCATGGAGCATTCTGAGTACATAGGCCATGGAGCATTGTGATGTCGGGGTCATGGGAATTGTAATGAAAATTGTCATGGATCATTGTGATGACAAGTGTCCCAGAACATTGTGATGACCAGGTTCATGGAGCATTGTGAAGACAAGGGCCATGGCGAATTGTGATGACAGGTGTCATGGAGCATTTTGATGACAATGGCCATGGAACATTCTGATGACAAGTGTCATGGACCATTGTGATGACACGTGCATGGAGCATTATGATGACAAGAGTTCTGGAGCATTGTGATGACAAGGGCATGGAGCATTGTGATTACAAGGTTCATCGAGCATTGTGATGACAGTGGTCATGGAATGTTGTGATGTCAACAGCCATGGTGCATTGTGAGCACAGGTGTCATGGGGCATTGTAATGACAGTGCTCATGGAGCATTGTGATGAAAGGCATCAGGGTGTAATGTGATTACAGGGGACACGGAGAATGGTGAAAACATAGGGCATGGAGCATTGTGATGACAGGGGTCATGAAATATTGTGACGAAAGTGGTCATGGATCACTGTGATGACAAGTTTCCTGGAACATTGTGATGACACGGTTCAGGGAGCATTGGGAAGACAAGGGCCATGGCGAATTGTGATGACAGATGTCAGGTGGCATTGTGATGATAGTGGTCATCTAGAATTGTGATGAAATGTATCATGGAGCACTGTGATGACAGGGGCCATGGAGCATTGTGATGACAAGTGTCAAGGAGCATTGTGGTGACACGGGAATGGAGCATTATGTTGAAAAGAGTTGTGGAGCGTTGTGATGACTAGTGCATGAAGCATTGTGATTACAGGCGCCATGGAGCATGGTGAGGACAAGGGTCATCGAGCATTGTGATGAGAGGGGTCATGGAGCATTGTGATGACAAGGAACATGGCGAATTGTGATGACAGGGTTCATGGGGCATTGTGATGACAGGGGGCATGGAACATTGTGATGAAAATGGTCCTGGAGCATTGTGATGACAGCGGTCACGGAAAATTGTGATGACAGTAATTATGCAGCATTGTGATGACTAGGGTCATGGAGCATTGTGATGACAGTGGTCGGTGAACATTGCGACGACAAGGTTCATGAAGCATTGTGATGACAGGGGTCAGTGAACATTGTGACGACAAGGTTCATGAAGCATTGTGATGACAAGGGCTTTGAGCATTGTGATGGAATGGGTCATCGTGAATTGTGATGACAGGGGTCATGGAGCATTGCGTTGACATGGGTATGGAGCATTTTAATGAGAAGAGATCTGGAGCATTGTAATGACAAGGGTATGGAGCATTTTGAATACAGGGGCCAAGGAGCATTGTGCTGACAAGTGCATGGTGCATTGTGATGAGAAGTGGTATGGACCATTGTGATGAAAATGTTACTGGAGCATTGTGAAGAAAGCGGTCATGGATCATTGTGATGACAGGGTTCATGGAGCTTTGTGATGACAAGGACCATGGAGCATGGTGATGACAGGGGTCATGGGGCATTGTGATGACAGGTGGCATTGGGAATTGTGATGAAAGGGTCATGGAGCACTCTGATGAAAGTTTTCCTGGAGCATTGTGATGAAAAGAACCATGGATTATTGTGATGACAAGTGCCATGGAGCATTGTGAGGACAAGTGTCACGAAATATTTTGCGGACAGGAATCATGGAGCATTGTGATGAGTGGGGCAATGGAGCATTGTGATGAAAGACGTCATGGGGCATTATTATGACAGTGGTCATGGGGCATTGTGACTAAAGGGATCATGGGGCAATGTGATTACAGGGGCCATGGAGCATTGTGAATACATAGGACATAGAGCATTGTGATGAGAGGTGTCATGGAGCATTGTGATGAAAGTGGTCATGTATCATTTTGATGACAAGTGACCTGGAACATTGTGATGACACGGTTCATGGAGCACTGTAATGACAAGGGCAATGGCAAATTGTGATGACAGGTGTCATGGGGAAAGGTGATGACAGTGCTCATCTCGAATGGTCATGAAAGGTATCATGGAGCACTGTGATGACAAGGGCTATGGAGCATTGTGATGACATAGGCCATGGAACATTGTGATGACAAGTGTTATGGAGCATTGTGATGACACGGGCATGGAGCATTGTGATGACAAGGGTCATCGAGCATTGTGATGACAGGGGCCCTGGAGCATTGTGTTGACACGAGCATTGAGCAATGTGATGAGAAGAGATCTGGAGCATTGTGATGACAAGGGCATGGAGCATTTTGATTACAGGGGCCAAGGAGCATTGTGCTGACAAGGCATTGTGCACTGTCATGACAAGTGGCATGGAGCATTGTGATGAAAGTTGTAATTGACCATTGTGATTACATGTGTCCTGGAAACTTATGATGACACAGTTCAAGGAGCATTGTGATGACAAGGGCCATGGCGAATTGTGATATAAGGTGTCACGGGGCATTTTGATGACAGTGGTCATCTAGCATTGTGATGAAAGGTATCACGGAGCACTGTGATGACAGGGGCCATGTAGCATTCTGATGACAAAGGCCATGGAGCATTATGATGACACAGGCATGGGACATTATGATGACAAGCGGTCTGGAGCATTGTGATGACAAGGGCATGGAGCATTGTGATTATAGGGGCCATGGAGCATTGTGATGACCATGGCATGGAGAATTGTGATGACATGGGTCATCGAACATTGTGATGACCAGGGTCTTGGAGCATTGTGTTGACACAGGCATGGAGCATTGTGATGAGAAGAGAACTGGAACATTGTGATGACAAGGGCATGGAGCATTGTGATTATCGGGGACAAGGAGCACTGTGCTGACAAGGGCATGGTGTATTGTGATGAAAAGGGCATGGAGAATTGTGATGACATGGACAGGGAATATTGTGATCACAGAGGTCATGGAAAATTGTGATGACAAGTGTCATGGAACATTGTGCTGACAGGGATCATGGAGCTTTGTGATGAGAAATGTTTTCGAGCAGTGTGATGAAAGGTGTCATGGAGCGCTGTGATGACAGCGGCCATGGAGCATTGTGATGAGCAAAGGCAACGGAGCATTGAGATGACAGGGGCAATGGAGCCTTGTGATGAAAACTGTCCTGGAACCTTGTGATGACACGGTTCATGGAGCATTGTGATGGCATGGGCCATGGCGAATTGTGATGACAGGTGTCATGGGGCATTGAGATGACAGGGTGCATGGAGCATTGCAGTGAATGTGGTCATAGAGCATTGTGATGAAAAGCACCATGGAGCATTGTGATGACAAGGGTCATAGAGCATGGTGATGACGCTAGTCATGGAGCATTGTGATAACATGAGATTTGGAGTGTAGTGATGACAAGTGTCATGGAACATTGTGATGAAAGTGATCATGGAGCAATGTGATTACATGGGCCATGCAGCAATGTGAATACATAGGCCATGGAGCATTGTGATGACAGGGGTCATGGAACATTGTGATGAATGTGGTCACGGATCATTGTGATGACAAGTGTCCTGGAACATTTTGATGACATGGCTCATGGAACATTGTGATTACAAGGGCCATGGCGAATTGTGGTGACAAGTGTCATGGGGCACTGTGATGTCATTGGTCACCTAGGATTGTGATGAAAGGTATCATGGAGCACTGTGATGACAGGGGTCATGGAGCATTGTGATGACAAATGCCATGGAGCATTGTGATGACAAGTGTCATGGAGCATTGTATGACATTTGCATGGTGCATTAGGATGACAAGAGTTCTGGAGCATTATGATGACAAAGGCATGGAGCATTGTGATTACAGGGGCCATGGAGCTATGTGATGACATGGGCAGGGAACACTGTGATGGCAGGTGTCATGGATCGTTGTGATGACAACTGTCATGGAACATTGTGGTGAGAGGTGTCATGGAGCATTCTGAGTACATAGGCCATGGAGCATTGTGATGTCGGGGTCATGGGAATTGTAATGAAAATTGTCATGGATCATTGTGATGACAAGTGTCCCAGAACATTGTGATGACCAGGTTCATGGAGCATTGTGAAGACAAGGGCCATGGCGAATTGTGATGACAGGTATCATGGAGCATTTTGATGACAATGGCCATGGAACATTCTGATGACAAGTGTCATGGACCATTGTGATGACACGTGCATGGAGCATTATGATGACAAGAGTTCTGGAGCATTGTGATGACAAGGGCATGGAGCATTGTGATTACAAGGTTCATCGAGCATTGTGATGACAGTGGTCATGGAATGTTGTGATGTCAACAGCCATGGCGCATTGTGAGCACAGGTGTCATGGGGCATTGTAATGACAGTGCTCATGGAGCATTGTGATGAAAGGCATCATGGTGTAATGTGATTACAGGGGCCACGGAGAATGGTGAAAACATAGGGCATGGAGCATTGTGATGACAGGGGTCATGAAATATTGTGACGAAAGTGGTCATGGATCACTGTGATGACAAGTTTCCTGGAACATTGTGATGACACGGTTCAGGGAGCATTGTGAAGACAAGGGCCATGGCGAATTGTGATGACAGATGTCAGGTGGCATTGTGATGATAGTGGTCATCTAGAATTGTGATGAAATGTATCATGGAGCACTGTGATGACAGGGGCCATGGAGCATTGTGATGACAAGTGTCAAGGAGCATTGTGGTGACACGGGAATGGAGCATTATGTTGAAAAGAGTTCTGGAGCGTTGTGATGACTAGTGCATGAAGCATTGTGATTACAGGGGCCATGGAGCATGGTGATGACAAGGGTCATCGAGCATTGTGATGACAAGGAACATGGCGAATTGTGATGACAGGGTTCATGGGGCATTGTGATGACAGGGGGCCTGGAACATTGTGATGAAAATGGTCCTGGAGCATTGTGATGACAGCGGTCACGGAAAATTGTGATGACAGTAATTATGCAGCATTGTGATGACTAGGGTCATGGAGCATTGTGATGACAGTGGTCGGTGAACATTGTGACGACAAGGTTCATGAAGCATTGTGATGACAGGGGTCAGTGAACATTGTGACGACAAGGTTCATGAAGCATTGTGATGACAAGGGCTTTGAGCATTGTGATGGAATGGGTCATCGTGAATTGTGATGACAGGGGTCATGGAGCATTGCGTTGACATGGGTATGGAGCATTTTAATGAGAAGAGATCTGGAGCATTGTAATGACAAGGGTATGGAGCATTTTGAGTACAGGGGCCAAGGAGCATTGTGCTGACAAGTGCATGGTGCATTGTGATGAGAAGTGGTATGGACCATTGTGATGAAAATGTTACTGGAGCATTGTGAAGAAAGCGGTCATGGATCATTGTGATGACAGGGTTCATGGAGCTTTGTGATGACAAGGACCATGGAGCATGGTGATGACAGGGGTCATGGGGCATTGTGATGACAGGTGGCATTGGGAATTGTGATGAAAGGGTCATGGAGCACTCTGATGAAAGTTTTCCTGGAGCATTGTGATGAAAAGAACCATGGATTATTGTGATGACAAGTGCCATGGAGCATTGTGAGGACAAGTGTCACGGAATATTTTGCGGACAGGAATCATGGAGCATTGTGATGAGTGGGGCAATGGAGCATTGTGATGAAAGACGTCATGGGGCATTGTTATGACAGTGGTCATGGGGCATTGTGATGAAAGGGATCATGGGGCAATGTGATTACAGGGGCCATGGAGCATTGTGAATACATAAGACATAGAGCATTGTGATGAGAGGTGTCATGGAGCATTGTGATGAAAGTGGTCATGGATCATTTTGATGACAAGTGACCTGGAACATTGTGATGACACGGTTCATGGAGCACTGTAATGACAAGGGCAATGGCGAATTGTGATGACAGGTGTCATGGGGAAAGGTGATGACAGTGGTCATCTCGAATTGTCATGAAAGGTATCATGGAGCACTGTGATGACAAGGGCTATGGAGCATTGTGATGACATAGGCCATGGAACATTGTGATGACAAGTGTTATGGAGCATTGTGATGACACGGGCATGGAGCATTGTGATGACAAGGGTCATCGAGCATTGTGATGACAGGGGCCATGGAGCATTGTGTTGACACGAGCATTGAGCAATGTGATGAGAAGAGATCTGGAGCATTGTGATGACAAGGGCATGGAGCATTTTGATTACAGGGGCCAAGGAGCATTGTGCTGACAAGGCATTGTGCACTGTCATGACAAGTGGCATGGAGCATTGTGATGAAAGTTGTAATTGACCATTGTGATTACATGTGTCCTGGAAACTTATGATGACACAGTTCAAGGAGCATTGTGATGACAAGGGCCATGGCGAATTGTGATATAAGGTGTCACGGGGCATTTTGATGACAGTGGTCCTCTAGCATTGTGATGAAAGGTATCATGGAGCACTGTGATGACAGGGGCCATGTAGCATTCTGATGACAAAGGCCATGGAGCATTATGATGAAACAGGCATGGGACATTTAGATGACAAGCGGTCTGGAGCATTGTGATGACAAGGGCATGGAGCATTGTGATTATAGGGGCCATGGAGCATTGTGATGACCATGGCATGGAGCATTGTGATGACATGGGTCATCGAGCATTGTGATGACCAGGGTCTTGGAGCATTGTGTTGACACAGGCATGGAGCATTGTGATGAGAAGAGAACTGGAACATTGTGATGACAAGGGCATGGAGCATTGTGATTATAGGGGCCAAGGAGCACTGTGCTGACAAGGGCATGGTGTATTGTGATGAAAAGGGCATGGAGAATTGTGATGACATGGACAGGGAACATTGTGATCACAGAGGTCATGGAAAATTGTGATGACAAGTGTCATGGAACATTGTGCTGACAGGGATCATGGAGCTTTGTGATGAGAAAGGTTTTCGAGCATTGTGATGACAGGTGTCATGGGGCATTGTGATGACAGTGGTCATGGAGCAGTGTGATGAAAGGTGTCATGGAGCGCTGTGATTACAGGGGCCATGGAGCATTGTGATGAGCAAAGGCAACGGAGCATTGAGATGACAGGGGCAATGGAGCCTTGTGATGAAAACTGTCCTGGAACCTTGTGATGACACGGTTCATGGAGCAGTGTGATGGCATGTGCCATGGCGAATTGTGATGACAGGTGTCATGGGGCATTGAGATGACAGAGTGCATGGAGCATTGCAGTGAATGTGGTCATAGAGCATTGTGATGAAAAGCACCATGGAGCATTGTGATGACAAGGGTCATAGAGCATGGTGATGACGCTAGTCATGGAGCATTGTGATAACATGAGATCTGGAGCGTAGTGATGACAAGTGTCATGGAACATTGTGATGAAAGTGATCATGGAGCAATGTGATTACATGGGCCATGCAGCAATGTGAATACATAGGCCATGGAGCATTGTGATGACAGGGGTCATGGAACATTGTGATGAATGTGGTCACGGATCATTGTGATGACAAGTGTCCTGGAACATTGTGATGACATGGCTCATGGAACATTGTGATTACAAGGGCCATGGCGAATTGTGGTGACAAGTGTCATGGGGCACTGTGATGTCATTGGTCACCTAGGATTGTGATGAAAGGTATCATGGAGCACTGTGATGACAGGGGCCGTGGAGCATTGTGATGACAAATGCCATGGAGCATTGTGATGACAAGTGTCATGGAGCCTTGTATGACATTTGCATGGTGCATTAGGATGACAAGAGTTCTGGAGCATTATGATGACAAAGGCATGGAGCATTGTGATTACAGGGGCCATGGAGCTATGTGATGACATGGGCAGGGAACACTGTGATGGCAGGTGTCATGGATCGTTGTGATGACAACTGTCATGGAACATTGTGGTGAGAGGTTTCATGGAGCATTCTGAGTATATAGGCCATGGAGCATTGTGATGTCGGGGTCATGGGAATTGTAATGAAAATTGTCATGGATCATTGTGATGACAAGTGTCCCAGAACATTGTGATGACCAGGTTCATGGAGCATTGTGAAGACAAGGGCCATGGCGAATTGTGATGACAGGTGTCATGGAGCATTTTGATGACAATGGCCATGGAACATTCTGATGACAAGTGTCATGGACCATTGTGATGACACGTGCATGGAGCATTATGATGACAAGAGTTCTGGAGCATTGTGATGACAAGGGCATGGAGCATTGTGATTACAAGGTTCATCGAGCATTGTGATGACAGTGGTCATGGAATGTTGTGATGTCAACAGCCATGGCGCATTGTGAGCACAGGTGTCATGGGGCATTGTAATGACAGTGCTCATGGAGCATTGTGATGAAAGGCATCATGGTGTAATGTGATTACAGGGGCCACGGAGAATGGTGAAAACATAGGGCATGGAGCATTGTGATGACAGGGGTCATGAAATATTGTGACGAAAGTGGTCATGGATCACTGTGATGACAAGTTTCCTGGAACATTGTGATGACACGGTTCAGGGAGCATTGTGAAGACAAGGGCCATGGCGAATTGTGATGACAGATGTCAGGTGGCATTGTGATGATAGTGGTCATCTAGAATTGTGATGAAATGTATCATGGAGCACTGTGATGACAGGGGCCATGGAGCATTGTGATGACAAGTGTCAAGGAGCATTGTGGTGACACGGGAATGGAGCATTATGTTGAAAAGAGTTCTGGAGCGTTGTGATGACTAGTGCATGAAGCATTGTGATTACAGGGGCCATGGAGCATGGTGATGACAAGGGTCATCGAGCATTGTGATGACAAGGAACATGGCGAATTGTGATGAAAGGGTTCATGGGGCATTGTGATGACACGGGGCATGGAACATTGTGATGAAAATGGTCCTGGAGCATTGTGATGACAGCGGTCACGGAAAATTGTGATGACAGTAATTATGCAGCATTGTGATGACAGTGGTCGGTGAACATTGTGACGACAAGGTTCATGAAGCATTGTGATGACAAGGGCTTTGAGCATTGTGATGGAATGGGTCATCGTGAATTGTGATGACAGGGGTCATGGAGCATTGCGTTGACATGGGTATGGAGCATTTTAATGAGAAGAGATCTGGAGCATTGTAATGACAAGGGTATGGAGCATTTTGAGTACAGGGGCCAAGGAGCATTGTGCTGACAAGTGCATGGTGCATTGTGATGAGAAGTGGTATGGACCATTGTGATGAAAATGTTACTGGAGCATTGTGAAGAAAGCGGTCATGGATCATTGTGATGACAGGGTTCATGGAGCTTTGTGATGACAAGGACCATGGAGCATGGTGATGACAGGGGTCATGGGGCATTGTGATGACAGGTGGCATTGGGAATTGTGATGAAAGGGTCATGGAGCACTCTGATGAAAGTTTTCCTGGAGCATTGTGATGAAAAGAACCATGGATTATTGTGATGACAAGTGCCATGGAGCATTGTGAGGACAAGTGTCACGGAATATTTTGCGGACAGGAATCATGGAGCATTGTGATGAGTGGGGCAATGGAGCATTGTGATGAAAGACGTCATGGGGCATTGTTATGACAGTGGTCATGGGGCATTGTGATGAAAGGGATCATGGGGCAATGTGATTACAGGGGCCATGGAGCATTGTGAATACATAAGACATAGAGCATTGTGATGAGAGGTGTCATGGAGCATTGTGATGAAAGTGGTCATGGATCATTTTGATGACAAGTGACCTGGAACATTGTGATGACACGGTTCATGGAGCACTGTAATGACAAGGGCAATGGCGAATTGTGATGACAGGGGTCATGGGGAAATGTGATGACAGTGGTCATCTCGAATTGTCATGAAAGGTATCATGGAGCACTGTGATGACAAGGGCTATGGAGCATTGTGATGACATAGGCCATGGAACATTGTGATGACAAGCGTTATGGAGCATTGTGATGACACGGGCATGGAGCATTGTGATGACAAGGGTCATCGAGCATTGTGATGACAGGGGCCCTGGAGCATTGTGTTGACACGAGCATTGAGCAATGTGATGAGAAGAGATCTGGAGCATTGTGATGACAAGGGCATGGAGCATTTTGATTACAGGGGCCAAGGAGCATTGTGCTGACAAGGCATTGTGCAATGTCATGACAAGTGGCATGGAGCATTGTGATGAAAGTTGTAATTGACCATTGTGATTACATGTGTCCTGGAAACTTATGATGACACAGTTCAAGGAGCATTGTGATGACAAGGGCCATGGCGAATTGTGATATAAGGTGTCACGGGGCATTTTGATGACAGTGGTCATCTAGCATTGTGATGAAAGGTATCATGGAGCACTGTGATGACAGGGGCCATGTAGCATTCTGATGACAAAGGCCATGGAGCATTATGATGACACAGGCATGGGACATTATGATGACAAGCGGTCTGGAACATTGTGATGACAAGGGCATGGAGCATTGTGATTATAGGGGCCATGGAGCATTGTGATGACCATGGCATGGAGAATTGTGATGACATGGGTCATCGAGCATTGTGATGACCAGGGTCTTGGAGCATTGTGTTGACACAGGCATGGAGCATTGTGATGAGAAGAGAACTGGAACATTGTGATGACAAGGGCATGGAGCATTGTGATTATAGGGGCCAAGGAGCACTGTGCTGACAAGGGCATGGTGTATTGTGATGAAAAGGGCATGGAGAATTGTGATGACATGGACAGGGAACATTGTGATCACAGAGGTCATGGAAAATTGTGATGACAAGTGTCATGGAACATTGTGCTGACAGAGATCATGGAGCTTTGTGATGAGAAAGGTTTTCGAGCATTGTGATGACAGGTGTCATGGGGCATTGTGATGACAGTGGTCATGGAGCAGTGTGATGAAAGGTGTCATGGAGCGCTGTGATTACAGGGGCCATGGAGCATTGTGATGAGCAAAGGCAACGGAGCATTGAGATGACAGGGGCAATGGAGCCTTGTGATGAAAACTGTCCTGGAACCTTGTGATGACACGGTTCATGGAGCATTGTGATGGCATGGGCCATGGCGAATTGTGATGACAGGTGTCATGGGGCATTGAGATGACAGGGTGCATGGAGCATTGCAGTGAATGTGGTCATAGAGCATTGTGATGAAAAGCACCATGGAGCATTGTGATGACAAGGGTCATAGAGCATGGTGATGACGCTAGTCATGGAGCATTGTGATAACATGAGATCTGGAGCGTAGTGATGACAAGTGTCATGGAACATTGTGATGAAAGTGATCATGGAGCAATGTGATTACATGGGCCATGCAGCAATGTGAATACATAGGCCATGGAGCATTGTGATGACAGGGGTCATGGAACATTGTGATGAATGTGGTCACGGATCATTGTGATGACAAGTGTCCTGGAACATTGTGATGACATGGCTCATGGAACATTGTGATTACAAGGGCCATGGCGAATTGTGGTGACAAGTGTCATGGGGCACTGTGATGTCATTGGTCACCTAGGATTGTGATGAAAGGTATCATGGAGCACTGTGATGACAGGGGCCGTGGAGCATTGTGATGACAAATGCCATGGAGCATTGTGATGACAAGTGTCATGGAGCATTGTATGACATTTGCATGGTGCATTAGGATGACAAGAGTTCTGGAGCATTATGATGACAAAGGCATGGAGCATTGTGATTACAGGGGCCATGGAGCTATGTGATGAAATGGGCAGGGAACACTGTGATGGCAGGTGTCATGGATCGTTGTGATGACAACTGTCATGGAACATTGTGGTGAGAGGTGTCATGGAGCATTCTGAGTACATAGGCCATGGAGCATTGTGATGTCGGGGTCATGGGAATTGTAGTGAAAATTGTCATGGATCATTGTGATGACAAGTGTCCCAGAACATTGTGATGACCAGGTTCATGGAGCATTGTGAAGACAAGGGCCATGGCGAATTGTGATGACAGGTGTCATGGAGCATTTTGATGACAATGGCCATGGAACATTCTGATGACAAGTGTCATGGACCATTGTGATGACACGTGCATGGAGCATTATGATGACAAGAGTTCTGGAGCATTGTGATGACAAGGGCATGGAGCATTGTGATTACAAGGTTCATCGAGCATTGTGATGACAGTGGTCATGGAATGTTGTGATGTCAACAGCCATGGCGCATTGTGAGCACAGGTGTCATGGGGCATTGTAATGACAGTGCTCATGGAGCATTGTGATGAAAGGCATCATGGTGTAATGTGATTACAGGGGCCACGGAGAATGGTGAAAACATAGGGCATGGAGCATTGTGATGACAGGGTTCATGAAATATTGTGACGAAAGTGGTCATGGATCACTGTGATGACAAGTTTCCTGGAACATTGTGATGACACGGTTCAGGGAGCATTGTGAAGACAAGGGCCATGGCGAATTGTGATGACAGATGTCAGGTGGCATTGTGATGATAGTGGTCATCTAGAATTGTGATGAAATGTATCATGGAGCACTGTGATGACAGGGGCCATGGAGCATTGTGATGACAAGTGTCAAGGAGCATTGTGGTGACACGGGAATGGAGCATTATGTTGAAAAGAGTTCTGGAGCGTTGTGATGACTAGTGCATGAAGCATTGTGATTACAGGGGCCATGGAGCATGGTGATGACAAGGGTCATCGAGCATTGTGATGACAAGGAACATGGCGAATTGTGATGACAGGGTTCATGGGGCATTGTGATGACAGGGGGCATGGAACATTGTGATGAAAATGGTCCTGGAGCATTGTGATGACAGCGGTCACGGAAAATTGTGATGACAGTAATTATGCAGCATTGTGATGACTAGGGTCATGGAGCATTGTGATGACAGTGGTCGGTGAACATTGTGACAACAAGGTTCATGATGCATTGTGATGACAGGGGTCAGTGAACATTGTGACGACAAGGTTCATGAAGCATTGTGATGACAAGGGCTTTGAGCATTGTGATGGAATGGGTCATCGTGAATTGTGATGACAGGGGTCATGGAGCATTGCGTTGACATGGGTATGGAGCATTTTAATGAGAAGAGATCTGGAGCATTGTAATGACAAGGGTATGGAGCATTTTGAGTACAGGGGCCAAGGAGCATTGTGCTGACAAGTGCATGGTGCATTGTGATGAGAAGTGGTATGGACCATTGTGATGAAAATGTTACTGGAGCATTGTGAAGAAAGCGGTCATGGATCATTGTGATGACAGGGTTCATGGAGCTTTGTGATGACAAGGACCATGGAGCATGGTGATGACAGGGGTCATGGGGCATTGTGATGACAGGTGGCATTGGGAATTGTGATGAAAGGGTCATGGAGCACTCTGATGAAAGTTTTCCTGGAGCATTGTGATGAAAAGAACCATGGATTATTGTGATGACAAGTGCCATGGAGCATTGTGAGGACAAGTGTCACGGAATATTTTGCTGACAGGAATCATGGAGCATTGTGATGAGTGGGGCCATGGAGCATTGTGATGAAAGACGTCATGGGGCATTGTTATGACAGTGGTCATGGGGCATTGTGATGAAAGGGATCATGGGGCAATGTGATTACAGGGGCCATGGAGCATTGTGAATACATAAGACATAGAGCATTGTGATGAGAGGTGTCATGGAGCATTGTGATGAAAGTGGTCATGGATCATTTTGATGACAAGTGACCTGGAACATTGTGATGACACGGTTCATGGAGCACTGTAATGACAAGGGCAATGGCGAATTGTGATGACAGGGGTCATGGGGAAATGTGATGACAGTGGTCATCTCGAATTGTCATGAAAGGTATCATGGAGCACTGTGATGACAAGGGCTATGGAGCATTGTGATGACATAGGCCATGGAACATTGTGATGACAAGCGTTATGGAGCATTGTGATGACACGGGCATGGAGCATTGTGATGACAAGGTCATCGAGCATTGTGATGACAGGGGCCCTGGAGCATTGTGTTGACACGAGCATTGAGCAATGTGATGAGAAGAGATCTGGAGCATTGTGATGACAAGGGCATGGAGCATTTTGATTACAGGGGCCAAGGAGCATTGTGCTGACAAGGCATTGTGCACTGTCATGACAAGTGGCATGGAGCATTGTGATGAAAGTTGTAATTGACCATTGTGATTACATGTGTCCTGGAAACTTATGATGACACAGTTCAAGGAGCATTGTGATGACAAGGGCCATGGCGAGTTGTGATATAAGGTGTCACGGGGCATTTTGATGACAGTGGTCATCTAGCATTGTGATGAAAGGTATCATGGAGCACTGTGATGACAGGGGCCATGTAGCATTCTGATGACAAAGGCCATGGAGCATTATGATGACACAGGCATGGGACATTATGATGACAAGCGGTCTGGAGCATTGTGATGACAAGGGCATGGAGCATTGTGATTATAGGGGCCATGGAGCATTGTGATGACCATGGCATGGAGAATTGTGATGACATGGGTCATCGAGCATTGTGATGACCAGGGTCTTGGAGCATTGTGTTGACACAGGCATGGAGCATTGTGATGAGAAGAGAACTGGAACATTGTGATGACAAGGGCATGGAGCATTGTGATTATAGGGGCCAAGGAGCACTGTGCTGACAAGGGCATGGTGTATTGTGATGAAAAGGGCATGGAGAATTGTGATGACATGGACAGGGAACATTGTGATCACAGAGGTCATGGAAAATTGTGATGACAAGTGTCATGGAACATTGTGCTGACAGGGATCATGGAGCTTTGTGATGAGAAAGGTTTTCGAGCATTGTGATGACAGGTGTCATGGGGCATTGTGATGACAGTGGTCATGGAGCAGTGTGATGAAAGGTGTCATGGAGCGCTGTGATGACAGCGGCCATGGAGCATTGTGATGAGCAAAGGCAACGGAGCATTGAGATGACAGGGGCAATGGAGCCTTGTGATGAAAACTGTCCTGGAACCTTGTGATGACACGGTTCATGGAGCATTGTGATGGCATGGGCCATGGTGAATTGTGATGACAGGTGTCATGGGGCATTGAGATGACAGGGTGCATGGAGCATTGCAGTGAATGTGGTCATAGAGCATTGTGATGAAAAGCACCATGGAGCATTGTGATGACAAGGGTCATAGAGCATGGTGATGACGCTAGTCATGGAGCATTGTGATAACATGAGATCTGGAGCGTAGTGATGACAAGTGTCATGGAACATTGTGATGAAAGTGATCATGGAGCAATGTGATTACATGGGCCATGCAGCAATGTGAATACATAGGCCATGGAGCATTGTGATGACAGGGGTCATGGAACATTGTGATGAATGTGGTCACGGATCATTGTGATGACAAGTGTCCTGGAACATTGTGATGACATGGCTCATGGAACATTGTGATTACAAGGGCCATGGCGAATTGTGGTGACAAGCGTCATAGGGCACTGTGATGTCATTGGTCACCTAGGATTGTGATGAAAGGTATCATGGAGCACTGTGATGACAGGGGCCGTGGAGCATTGTGATGACAAATGCCATGGAGCATTGTGATGACAAGTGTCATGGAGCATTGTATGACATTTGCATGGTGCATTAGGATGACAAGAGTTCTGGAGCATTATGATGACAAAGGCATGGAGCATTGTGATTACAGGGGCCATGGAGCTATGTGATGACATGGGCAGGGAACACTGTGATGGCAGGTGTCATGGATCGTTGTGATGACAACTGTCATGGAACATTGTGGTGAGAGGTGTCATGGAGCATTCTGAGTACATAGGCCATGGAGCATTGTGATGTCGGGGTCATGGGAATTGTAATGAAAATTGTCATGGATCATTGTGATGACAAGTGTCCCAGAACATTGTGATGACCAGGTTCATGGAGCATTGTGAAGACAAGGGCCATGGCGAATTGTGATGACAGGTGTCATGGAGCATTTTGATGACAATGGCCATGGAACATTCTGATGACAAGTGTCATGGACCATTGTGATGACACGTGCATGGAGCATTATGATGACAAGAGTTCTGGAGCATTGTGATGACAAGGGCATGGAGCATTGTGATTACAAGGTTCATCGAGCATTGTGATGACAGTGGTCATGGAATGTTGTGATGTCAACAGCCATGGCGCATTGTGAGCACAGGTGTCATGGGGCATTGTAATGACAGTGCTCATGGAGCATTGTGATGAAAGGCATCATGGTGTAATGTGATTACAGGGGCCACGGAGAATGGTGAAAACATAGGGCATGGAGCATTGTGATGACAGGGGTCATGAAATATTGTGACGAAAGTGGTCATGGATCACTGTGATGACAAGTTTCCTGGAACATTGTGATGACACGGTTCAGGGAGCATTGTGAAGACAAGGGCCATGGCGAATTGTGATGACAGATGTCAGGTGGCATTGTGATGATAGTGGTCATCTAGAATTGTGATGAAATGTATCATGGAGCACTGTGATGACAGGGGCCATGGAGCATTGTGATGACAAGTGTCAAGGAGCATTGTGGTGACACGGGAATGGAGCATTATGTTGAAAAGAGTTCTGGAGCGTTGTGATGACTAGTGCATGAAGCATTGTGATTACAGGGGCCATGGAGCATGGTGATGACAAGGGTCATCGAGCATTGTGATGACAAGGAACATGGCGAATTGTGATGACAGGGTTCATGGGGCATTGTGATGACAGGGGGCATGGAACATTGTGATGAAAATGGTCCTGGAGCATTGTGATGACAGCGGTCACGGAAAATTGTGATGACAGTAATTATGCAGCATTGTGATGACAGTGGTCGGTGAACATTGTGACGACAAGGTTCATGAAGCATTGTGATGACAAGGGCTTTGAGCATTGTGATGGAATGGGTCATCGTGAATTGTGATGACAGGGGTCATGGAGCATTGCGTTGACATGGGTATGGAGCATTTTAATGAGAAGAGATCTGGAGCATTGTAATGACAAGGGTATGGAGCATTTTGAGTACAGGGGCCAAGGAGCATTGTGCTGACAAGTGCATGGTGCATTGTGATGAGAAGTGGTATGGACCATTGTGATGAAAATGTTACTGGAGCATTGTGAAGAAAGCGGTCATGGATCATTGTGATGACAGGGTTCATGGAGCTTTGTGATGACAAGGACCATGGAGCATGGTGATGACAGGGGTCATGGGGCATTGTGATGACAGGTGGCATTGGGAATTGTGATGAAAGGGTCATGGAGCACTCTGATGAAAGTTTTCCTGGAGCATTGTGATGAAAAGAACCATGGATTATTGTGATGACAAGTGCCATGGAGCATTGTGAGGACAAGTGTCACGGAATATTTTGCGGACAGGAATCATGGAGCATTGTGATGAGTGGGGCAATGGAGCATTGTGATGAAAGACGTCATGGGGCATTGTTATGACAGTGGTCATGGGGCATTGTGATGAAAGGGATCATGGGGCAATGTGATTACAGGGGCCATGGAGCATTGTGAATACATAAGACATAGAGCATTGTGATGAGAGGTGTCATGGAGCATTGTGATGAAAGTGGTCATGGATCATTTTGATGACAAGTGACCTGGAACATTGTGATGACACGGTTCATGGAGCACTGTAATGACAAGGGCAATGGCGAATTGTGATGACAGGTGTCATGGGGAAAGGTGATGACAGTGGTCATCTCGAATTGTCATGAAAGGTATCATGGAGCACTGTGATGACAAGGGCTATGGAGCATTGTGATGACATAGGCCATGGAACATTGTGATGACAAGCGTTATGGAGCATTGTGATGACACGGGCATGGAGCATTGTGATGACAAGGGTCATCGAGCATTGTGATGACAGGGGCCCTGGAGCATTGTGTTGACACGAGCATTGAGCAATGTGATGAGAAGAGATCTGGAGCATTGTGATGACAAGGGCATGGAGCATTTTGATTACAGGGGCCAAGGAGCATTGTGCTGACAAGGCATTGTGCAATGTCATGACAAGTGGCATGGAGCATTGTGATGAAAGTTGTAATTGACCATTGTGATTACATGTGTCCTGGAAACTTATGATGACACAGTTCAAGGAGCATTGTGATGACAAGGGCCATGGCGAATTGTGATATAAGGTGTCACGGGGCATTTTGATGACAGTGGTCATCTAGCATTGTGATGAAAGGTATCATGGAGCACTGTGATGACAGGGGCCATGTAGCATTCTGATGACAAAGGCCATGGAGCATTATGATGACACAGGCATGGGACATTATGATGACAAGCGGTCTGGAACATTGTGATGACAAGGGCATGGAGCATTGTGATTATAGGGGCCATGGAGCATTGTGATGACCATGGCATGGAGAATTGTGATGACATGGGTCATCGAGCATTGTGATGACCAGGGTCTTGGAGCATTGTGTTGACACAGGCATGGAGCATTGTGATGAGAAGAGAACTGGAACATTGTGATGACAAGGGCATGGAGCATTGTGATTATAGGGGCCAAGGAGCACTGTGCTGACAAGGGCATGGTGTATTGTGATGAAAAGGGCATGGAGAATTGTGATGACATGGACAGGGAACATTGTGATCACAGAGGTCATGGAAAATTGTGATGACAAGTGTCATGGAACATTGTGCTGACAGAGATCATGGAGCTTTGTGATGAGAAAGGTTTTCGAGCATTGTGATGACAGGTGTCATGGGGCATTGTGATGACAGTGGTCATGGAGCAGTGTGATGAAAGGTGTCATGGAGCGCTGTGATTACAGGGGCCATGGAGCATTGTGATGAGCAAAGGCAACGGAGCATTGAGATGACAGGGGCAATGGAGCCTTGTGATGAAAACTGTCCTGGAACCTTGTGATGACACGGTTCATGGAGCATTGTGATGGCATGGGCCATGGCGAATTGTGATGACAGGTGTCATGGGGCATTGAGATGACAGGGTGCATGGAGCATTGCAGTGAATGTGGTCATAGAGCATTGTGATGAAAAGCACCATGGAGCATTGTGATGACAAGGGTCATAGAGCATGGTGATGACGCTAGTCATGGAGCATTGTGATAACATGAGATCTGGAGCGTAGTGATGACAAGTGTCATGGAACATTGTGATGAAAGTGATCATGGAGCAATGTGATTACATGGGCCATGCAGCAATGTGAATACATAGGCCATGGAGCATTGTGATGACAGGGGTCATGGAACATTGTGATGAATGTGGTCACGTATCATTGTGATGACAAGTGTCCTGGAACATTGTGATGACATGGCTCATGGAACATTGTGATTACAAGGGCCATGGCGAATTGTGGTGACAAGTGTCATGGGGCACTGTGATGTCATTGGTCACCTAGGATTGTGATGAAAGGTATCATGGAGCACTGTGATGACAGGGGCCGTGGAGCATTGTGATGACAAATGCCATGGAGCATTGTGATGACAAGTGTCATGGAGCATTGTATGACATTTGCATGGTGCATTAGGATGACAAGAGTTCTGGAGCATTATGATGACAAAGGCATGGAGCATTGTGATTACAGGGGCCATGGAGCTATGTGATGAAATGGGCAGGGAACACTGTGATGGCAGGTGTCATGGATCGTTGTGATGACAACTGTCATGGAACATTGTGGTGAGAGGTGTCATGGAGCATTCTGAGTACATAGGCCATGGAGCATTGTGATGTCGGGGTCATGGGAATTGTAGTGAAAATTGTCATGGATCATTGTGATGACAAGTGTCCCAGAACATTGTGATGACCAGGTTCATGGAGCATTGTGAAGACAAGGGCCATGGCGAATTGTGATGACAGGTGTCATGGAGCATTTTGATGACAATGGCCATGGAACATTCTGATGACAAGTGTCATGGACCATTGTGATGACACGTGCATGGAGCATTATGATGACAAGAGTTCTGGAGCATTGTGATGACAAGGGCATGGAGCATTGTGATTACAAGGTTCATCGAGCATTGTGATGACAGTGGTCATGGAATGTTGTGATGTCAACAGCCATGGCGCATTGTGAGCACAGGTGTCATGGGGCATTGTAATGACAGTGCTCATGGAGCATTGTGATGAAAGGCATCATGGTGTAATGTGATTACAGGGGCCACGGAGAATGGTGAAAACATAGGGCATGGAGCATTGTGATGACAGGGGTCATGAAATATTGTGACGAAAGTGGTCATGGATCACTGTGATGACAAGTTTCCTGGAACATTGTGATGACACGGTTCAGGGAGCATTGTGAAGACAAGGGCCATGGCGAATTGTGATGACAGATGTCAGGTGGCATTGTGATGATAGTGGTCATCTAGAATTGTGATGAAATGTATCATGGAGCACTGTGATGACAGGGGCCATGGAGCATTGTGATGACAAGTGTCAAGGAGCATTGTGGTGACACGGGAATGGAGCATTATGTTGAAAAGAGTTCTGGAGCGTTGTGATGACTAGTGCATGAAGCATTGTGATTACAGGGGCCATGGAGCATGGTGATGACAAGGGTCATCGAGCATTGTGATGACAAGGAACATGGCGAATTGTGATGACAGGGTTCATGGGGCATTGTGATGACAGGGGGCATGGAACATTGTGATGAAAATGGTCCTGGAGCATTGTGATGACAGCGGTCACGGAAAATTGTGATGACAGTAATTATGCAGCATTGTGATGACAGTGGTCGGTGAACATTGTGACGACAAGGTTCATGAAGCATTGTGATGACAAGGGCTTTGAGCATTGTGATGGAATGGGTCATCGTGAATTGTGATGACAGGGGTCATGGAGCATTGCGTTGACATGGGTATGGAGCATTTTAATGAGAAGAGATCTGGAGCATTGTAATGACAAGGGTATGGAGCATTTTGAGTACAGGGGCCAAGGAGCATTGTGCTGACAAGTGCATGGTGCATTGTGATGAGAAGTGGTATGGACCATTGTGATGAAAATGTTACTGGAGCATTGTGAAGAAAGCGGTCATGGATCATTGTGATGACAGGGTTCATGGAGCTTTGTGATGACAAGGACCATGGAGCATGGTGATGACAGGGGTCATGGGGCATTGTGATGACAGGTGGCATTGGGAATTGTGATGAAAGGGTCATGGAGCACTCTGATGAAAGTTTTCCTGGAGCATTGTGATGAAAAGAACCATGGATTATTGTGATGACAAGTGCCATGGAGCATTGTGAGGACAAGTGTCACGGAATATTTTGCGGACAGGAATCATGGAGCATTGTGATGAGTGGGGCAATGGAGCATTGTGATGAAAGACGTCATGGGGCATTGTTATGACAGTGGTCATGGGGCATTGTGATGAAAGGGATCATGGGGCAATGTGATTACAGGGGCCATGGAGCATTGTGAATACATAAGACATAGAGCATTGTGATGAGAGGTGTCATGGAGCATTGTGATGAAAGTGGTCATGGATCATTTTGATGACAAGTGACCTGGAACATTGTGATGACACGGTTCATGGAGCACTGTAATGACAAGGGCAATGGCGAATTGTGATGACAGGTGTCATGGGGAAAGGTGATGACAGTGGTCATCTCGAATTGTCATGAAAGGTATCATGGAGCACTGTGATGACAAGGGCTATGGAGCATTGTGATGACATAGGCCATGGAACATTGTGATGACAAGCGTTATGGAGCATTGTGATGACACGGGCATGGAGCATTGTGATGACAAGGGTCATCGAGCATTGTGATGACAGGGGCCCTGGAGCATTGTGTTGACACGAGCATTGAGCAATGTGATGAGAAGAGATCTGGAGCATTGTGATGACAAGGGCATGGAGCATTTTGATTACAGGGGCCAAGGAGCATTGTGCTGACAAGGCATTGTGCAATGTCATGACAAGTGGCATGGAGCATTGTGATGAAAGTTGTAATTGACCATTGTGATTACATGTGTCCTGGAAACTTATGATGACACAGTTCAAGGAGCATTGTGATGACAAGGGCCATGGCGAATTGTGATATAAGGTGTCACGGGGCATTTTGATGACAGTGGTCATCTAGCATTGTGATGAAAGGTATCATGGAGCACTGTGATGACAGGGGCCATGTAGCATTCTGATGACAAAGGCCATGGAGCATTATGATGACACAGGCATGGGACATTATGATGACAAGCGGTCTGGAACATTGTGATGACAAGGGCATGGAGCATTGTGATTATAGGGGCCATGGAGCATTGTGATGACCATGGCATGGAGAATTGTGATGACATGGGTCATCGAGCATTGTGATGACCAGGGTCTTGGAGCATTGTGTTGACACAGGCATGGAGCATTGTGATGAGAAGAGAACTGGAACATTGTGATGACAAGGGCATGGAGCATTGTGATTATAGGGGCCAAGGAGCACTGTGCTGACAAGGGCATGGTGTATTGTGATGAAAAGGGCATGGAGAATTGTGATGACATGGACAGGGAACATTGTGATCACAGAGGTCATGGAAAATTGTGATGACAAGTGTCATGGAACATTGTGCTGACAGAGATCATGGAGCTTTGTGATGAGAAAGGTTTTCGAGCATTGTGATGACAGGTGTCATGGGGCATTGTGATGACAGTGGTCATGGAGCAGTGTGATGAAAGGTGTCATGGAGCGCTGTGATTACAGGGGCCATGGAGCATTGTGATGAGCAAAGGCAACGGAGCATTGAGATGACAGGGGCAATGGAGCCTTGTGATGAAAACTGTCCTGGAACCTTGTGATGACACGGTTCATGGAGCATTGTGATGGCATGGGCCATGGCGAATTGTGATGACAGGTGTCATGGGGCATTGAGATGACAGGGTGCATGGAGCATTGCAGTGAATGTGGTCATAGAGCATTGTGATGAAAAGCACCATGGAGCATTGTGATGACAAGGGTCATAGAGCATGGTGATGACGCTAGTCATGGAGCATTGTGATAACATGAGATCTGGAGCGTAGTGATGACAAGTGTCATGGAACATTGTGATGAAAGTGATCATGGAGCAATGTGATTACATGGGCCATGCAGCAATGTGAATACATAGGCCATGGAGCATTGTGATGACAGGGGTCATGGAACATTGTGATGAATGTGGTCACGGATCATTGTGATGACAAGTGTCCTGGAACATTGTGATGACATGGCTCATGGAACATTGTGATTACAAGGGCCATGGCGAATTGTGGTGACAAGTGTCATGGGGCACTGTGATGTCATTGGTCACCTAGGATTGTGATGAAAGGTATCATGGAGCACTGTGATGACAGGGGCCGTGGAGCATTGTGATGACAAATGCCATGGAGCATTGTGATGACAAGTGTCATGGAGCATTGTATGACATTTGCATGGTGCATTAGGATGACAAGAGTTCTGGAGCATTATGATGACAAAGGCATGGAGCATTGTGATTACAGGGGCCATGGAGCTATGTGATGAAATGGGCAGGGAACACTGTGATGGCAGGTGTCATGGATCGTTGTGATGACAACTGTCATGGAACATTGTGGTGAGAGGTGTCATGGAGCATTCTGAGTACATAGGCCATGGAGCATTGTGATGTCGGGGTCATGGGAATTGTAGTGAAAATTGTCATGGATCATTGTGATGACAAGTGTCCCAGAACATTGTGATGACCAGGTTCATGGAGCATTGTGAAGACAAGGGCCATGGCGAATTGTGATGACAGGTGTCATGGAGCATTTTGATGACAATGGCCATGGAACATTCTGATGACAAGTGTCATGGACCATTGTGATGACACGTGCATGGAGCATTATGATGACAAGAGTTCTGGAGCATTGTGATGACAAGGGCATGGAGCATTGTGATTACAAGGTTCATCGAGCATTGTGATGACAGTGGTCATGGAATGTTGTGATGTCAACAGCCATGGCGCATTGTGAGCACAGGTGTCATGGGGCATTGTAATGACAGTGCTCATGGAGCATTGTGATGAAAGGCATCATGGTGTAATGTGATTACAGGGGCCACGGAGAATGGTGAAAACATAGGGCATGGAGCATTGTGATGACAGGGGTCATGAAATATTGTGACGAAAGTGGTCATGGATCACTGTGATGACAAGTTTCCTGGAACATTGTGATGACACGGTTCAGGGAGCATTGTGAAGACAAGGGCCATGGCGAATTGTGATGACAGATGTCAGGTGGCATTGTGATGATAGTGGTCATCTAGAATTGTGATGAAATGTATCATGGAGCACTGTGATGACAGGGGCCATGGAGCATTGTGATGACAAGTGTCAAGGAGCATTGTGGTGACACGGGAATGGAGCATTATGTTGAAAAGAGTTCTGGAGCGTTGTGATGACTAGTGCATGAAGCATTGTGATTACAGGGGCCATGGAGCATGGTGATGACAAGGGTCATCGAGCATTGTGATGACAAGGAACATGGCGAATTGTGATGACAGGGTTCATGGGGCATTGTGATGACAGGGGGCATGGAACATTGTGATGAAAATGGTCCTGGAGCATTGTGATGACAGCGGTCACGGAAAATTGTGATGACAGTAATTATGCAGCATTGTGATGACTAGGGTCATGGAGCATTGTGATGACAGTGGTCGGTGAACATTGTGACAACAAGGTTCATGATGCATTGTGATGACAGGGGTCAGTGAACATTGTGACGACAAGGTTCATGAAGCATTGTGATGACAAGGGCTTTGAGCATTGTGATGGAATGGGTCATCGTGAATTGTGATGACAGGGGTCATGGAGCATTGCGTTGACATGGGTATGGAGCATTTTAATGAGAAGAGATCTGGAGCATTGTAATGACAAGGGTATGGAGCATTTTGAGTACAGGGGCCAAGGAGCATTGTGCTGACAAGTGCATGGTGCATTGTGATGAGAAGTGGTATGGACCATTGTGATGAAAATGTTACTGGAGCATTGTGAAGAAAGCGGTCATGGATCATTGTGATGACAGGGTTCATGGAGCTTTGTGATGACAAGGACCATGGAGCATGGTGATGACAGGGGTCATGGGGCATTGTGATGACAGGTGGCATTGGGAATTGTGATGAAAGGGTCATGGAGCACTCTGATGAAAGTTTTCCTGGAGCATTGTGATGAAAAGAACCATGGATTATTGTGATGACAAGTGCCATGGAGCATTGTGAGGACAAGTGTCACGGAATATTTTGCTGACAGGAATCATGGAGCATTGTGATGAGTGGGGCCATGGAGCATTGTGATGAAAGACGTCATGGGGCATTGTTATGACAGTGGTCATGGGGCATTGTGATGAAAGGGATCATGGGGCAATGTGATTACAGGGGCCATGGAGCATTGTGAATACATAAGACATAGAGCATTGTGATGAGAGGTGTCATGGAGCATTGTGATGAAAGTGGTCATGGATCATTTTGATGACAAGTGACCTGGAACATTGTGATGACACGGTTCATGGAGCACTGTAATGACAAGGGCAATGGCGAATTGTGATGACAGGGGTCATGGGGAAATGTGATGACAGTGGTCATCTCGAATTGTCATGAAAGGTATCATGGAGCACTGTGATGACAAGGGCTATGGAGCATTGTGATGACATAGGCCATGGAACATTGTGATGACAAGCGTTATGGAGCATTGTGATGACACGGGCATGGAGCATTGTGATGACAAGGTCATCGAGCATTGTGATGACAGGGGCCCTGGAGCATTGTGTTGACACGAGCATTGAGCAATGTGATGAGAAGAGATCTGGAGCATTGTGATGACAAGGGCATGGAGCATTTTGATTACAGGGGCCAAGGAGCATTGTGCTGACAAGGCATTGTGCACTGTCATGACAAGTGGCATGGAGCATTGTGATGAAAGTTGTAATTGACCATTGTGATTACATGTGTCCTGGAAACTTATGATGACACAGTTCAAGGAGCATTGTGATGACAAGGGCCATGGCGAGTTGTGATATAAGGTGTCACGGGGCATTTTGATCACAGTGGTCACCTAGCATTGTGATGAAAGGTATCATGGAGCACTGTGATGACAGGGGCCATGTAGCATTCTGATGACAAAGGCCATGGAGCATTATGATGACACAGGCATGGGACATTATGATGACAAGCGGTCTGGAGCATTGTGATGACAAGGGCATGGAGCATTGTGATTATAGGGGCCATGGAGCATTGTGATGACCATGGCATGGAGAATTGTGATGACATGGGTCATCGAGCATTGTGATGACCAGGGTCTTGGAGCATTGTGTTGACACAGGCATGGAGCATTGTGATGAGAAGAGAACTGGAACATTGTGATGACAAGGGCATGGAGCATTGTGATTATAGGGGCCAAGGAGCACTGTGCTGACAAGGGCATGGTGTATTGTGATGAAAAGGGCATGGAGAATTGTGATGACATGGACAGGGAACATTGTGATCACAGAGGTCATGGAAAATTGTGATGACAAGTGTCATGGAACATTGTGCTGACAGAGATCATGGAGCTTTGTGATGAGAAAGGTTTTCGAGCATTGTGATGACAGGTGTCATGGGGCATTGTGATGACAGTGGTCATGGAGCAGTGTGATGAAAGGTGTCATGGAGCGCTGTGATTACAGGGGCCATGGAGCATTGTGATGAGCAAAGGCAACGGAGCATTGAGATGACAGGGGCAATGGAGCCTTGTGATGAAAACTGTCCTGGAACCTTGTGATGACACGGTTCATGGAGCATTGTGATGGCATGGGCCATGGCGAATTGTGATGACAGGTGTCATGGGGCATTGAGATGACAGGGTGCATGGAGCATTGCAGTGAATGTGGTCATAGAGCATTGTGATGAAAAGCACCATGGAGCATTGTGATGACAAGGGTCATAGAGCATGGTGATGACGCTAGTCATGGAGCATTGTGATAACATGAGATCTGGAGCGTAGTGATGACAAGTGTCATGGAACATTGTGATGAAAGTGATCATGGAGCAATGTGATTACATGGGCCATGCAGCAATGTGAATACATAGGCCATGGAGCATTGTGATGACAGGGGTCATGGAACATTGTGATGAATGTGGTCACGGATCATTGTGATGACAAGTGTCCTGGAACATTGTGATGACATGGCTCATGGAACATTGTGATTACAAGGGCCATGGCGAATTGTGGTGACAAGTGTCATGGGGCACTGTGATGTCATTGGTCACCTAGGATTGTGATGAAAGGTATCATGGAGCACTGTGATGACAGGGGCCGTGGAGCATTGTGATGACAAATGCCATGGAGCATTGTGATGACAAGTGTCATGGAGCATGGTATGACATTTGCATGGTGCATTAGGATGACAAGAGTTCTGGAGCATTATGATGACAAAGGCATGGAGCATTGTGATTACAGGGGCCATGGAGCTATGTGATGACATGGGCAGGGAACACTGTGATGGCAGGTGTCATGGATCGTTGTGATGACAACTGTCATGGAACATTGTGGTGAGAGGTGTCATGGAGCATTCTGAGTACATAGGCCATGGAGCATTGTGATGTCGGGGTCATGGGAATTGTAATGAAAATTGTCATGGATCATTGTGATGACAAGTGTCCCAGAACATTGTGATGACCAGGTTCATGGAGCATTGTGAAGACAAGGGCCATGGCGAATTGTGATGACAGGTGTCATGGAGCATTTTGATGACAATGGCCATGGAACATTCTGATGACAAGTGTCATGGACCATTGTGATGACACGTGCATGGAGCATTATGATGACAAGAGTTCTGGAGCATTGTGATGACAAGGGCATGGAGCATTGTGATTACAAGGTTCATCGAGCATTGTGATGACAGTGGTCATGGAATGTTGTGATGTCAACAGCCATGGCGCATTGTGAGCACAGGTGTCATGGGGCATTGTAATGACAGTGCTCATGGAGCATTGTGATGAAAGGCATCATGGTGTAATGTGATTACAGGGGCCACGGAGAATGGTGAAAACATAGGGCATGGAGCATTGTGATGACAGGGGTCATGAAATATTGTGACGAAAGTGGTCATGGATCACTGTGATGACAAGTTTCCTGGAACATTGTGAAGACACGGTTCAGGGAGCATTGTGAAGACAAGGGCCATGGCGAATTGTGATGACAGATGTCAGGTGGCATTGTGATGATAGTGGTCATCTAGAATTGTGATGAAATGTATCATGGAGCACTGTGATGACAGGGGCCATGGAGCATTGTGATGACAAGTGTCAAGGAGCATTGTGGTGACACGGGAATGGAGCATTATGTTGAAAAGAGTTCTGGAGCGTTGTGATGACTAGTGCATGAAGCATTGTGATTACAGGGGCCATGGAGCATGGTGATGACAAGGGTCATCGAGCATTGTGATGACAAGGAACATGGCGAATTGTGATGACAGGGTTCATGGGGCATTGTGATGACAGGGGGCATGGAACATTGTGATGAAAATGGTCCTGGAGCATTGTGATGACAGCGGTCATGGAAAATTGTGATGACAGTAATTATGCAGCTTTGTGATGACTAGGGTCATGGAGCATTGTGATGACAGTGGTCGGTGAACATTGTGACGACAAGGTTCATGAAGCATTGTGATGACAGGGGTCAGTGAACATTGTGACGACAAGGTTCATGAAGCATTGTGATGACAAGGGCTTTGAGCATTGTGATGGAATGGGTCATCGTGAATTGTGATGACAGGGGTCATGGAGCATTGGGTTGACATGGGTATGGAGCATTTTAATGAGAAGAGATCTGGAGCATTGTAATGACAAGGGTATGGAGCATTTTGAGTACAGGGGCCAAGGAGCATTGTGCTGACAAGTGCATGGTGCATTGTGATGAGAAGTGGTATGGACCATTGTGATGAAAATGTTACTGGAGCATTGTGAAGAAAGCGGTCATGGATCATTGTGATGACAGGGTTCATGGAGCTTTGTGATGACAAGGACCATGGAGCATGGTGATGACAGGGGTCATGGGGCATTGTGATGACAGGTGGCATTGGGAATTGTGATGAAAGGGTCATGGAGCACTCTGATGAAAGTTTTCCTGGAGCATTGTGATGAAAAGAACCATGGATTATTGTGATGACAAGTGCCATGGAGCATTGTGAGGACAAGTGTCACGGAATATTGTGCGGACAGGAATCATGGAGCATTGTGATGAGTGGGGCAATGGAGCATTGTGATGAAAGACGTCATGGGGCATTGTTATGACAGTGGTCATGGGGCATTGTGATGAAAGGGATCATGGGGCAATGTGATTACAGGGGCCATGGAGCATTGTGAATACATAAGACATAGAGCATTGTGATGAGAGGTGTCATGGAGCATTGTGATGAAAGTGGTCATGGATCATTTTGATGACAAGTGACCTGGAACATTGTGATGACACGGTTCATGGAGCACTGTAATGACAAGGGCAATGGCGAATTGTGATGACAGGTGTCATGGGGAAAGGTGATGACAGTGGTCATCTCGAATTGTCATGAAAGGTATCATGGAGCACTGTGATGACAAGGGCTATGGAGCATTGTGATGACATAGGCCATGGAACATTGGGATGACAAGTGTTATGGAGCATTGTGATGACACGGGCATGGAGCATTGTGATGACAAGGTCATCGAGCATTGTGATGACAGGGGCCCTGGAGCATTGTGTTGACACGAGCATTGAGCAATGTGATGAGAAGAGATCTGGAGCATTGTGATGACAAGGGCATGGAGCATTTTGATTACAGGGGCCAAGGAGCATTGTGCTGACAAGGCATTGTGCACTGTCATGACAAGTGGCATGGAGCATTGTGATGAAAGTTGTAATTGACCATTGTGATTACATGTGTCCTGGAAACTTATGATGACACAGTTCAAGGAGCATTGTGATGACAAGGGCCATGGCGAGTTGTGATATAAGGTGTCACGGGGCATTTTGATGACAGTGGTCATCTAGCATTGTGATGAAAGGTATCATGGAGCACTGTGATGACAGGGGCCATGTAGCATTCTGATGACAAAGGCCATGGAGCATTATGATGACACAGGCATGGGACATTATGATGACAAGCGGTCTGGAGCATTGTGATGACAAGGTCATGGAGCATTGTGATTATAGGGGCCATGGAGCATTGTGATGACCATGGCATGGAGCATTGTGATGACATGGGTCATCGAGCATTGTGATGACCAGGGTCTTGGAGCATTGTGTTGACACAGGCATGGAGCATTGTGATGAGAAGAGAACTGGAACATTGTGATGACAAGGGCATGGAGCATTGTGATTATAGGGGCCAAGGAGCACTGTGCTGACAAGGGCATGGTGTATTGTGATGAAAAGGGCATGGAGAATTGTGATGACATGGACAGGGAACATTGTGATCACAGAGGTCATGGAAAATTGTGATGACAAGTGTCATGGAACATTGTGCTGACAGAGATCATGGAGCTTTGTGATGAGAAAGGTTTTCGAGCATTGTGATGACAGGTGTCATGGGGCATTGTGATGACAGTGGTCATGGAGCAGTGTGATGAAAGGTGTCATGGAGCGCTGTGATTACAGGGGCCATGGAGCATTGTGATGAGCAAAGGCAACGGAGCATTGAGATGACAGGGGCAATGGAGCCTTGTGATGAAAACTGTCCTGGAACCTTGTGATGACACGGTTCATGGAGCATTGTGATGGCATGGGCCATGGCGAATTGTGATGACAGGTGTCATGGGGCATTGAGATGACAGGGTGCATGGAGCATTGCAGTGAATGTGGTCATAGAGCATTGTGATGAAAAGCACCATGGAGCATTGTGATGACAAGGGTCATAGAGCATGGTGATGACGCTAGTCATGGAGCATTGTGATAACATGAGATCTGGAGCGTAGTGATGACAAGTGTCATGGAACATTGTGATGAAAGTGATCATGGAGCAATGTGATTACATGGGCCATGCAGCAATGTGAATACATAGGCCATGGAGCATTGTGATGACAGGGGTCATGGAACATTGTGATGAATGTGGTCACGGATCATTGTGATGACAAGTGTCCTGGAACATTGTGATGACATGGCTCATGGAACATTGTGATTACAAGGGCCATGGCGAATTGTGGTGACAAGTGTCATGGGGCACTGTGATGTCATTGGTCACCTAGGATTGTGATGAAAGGTATCATGGAGCACTGTGATGACAGGGGCCGTGGAGCATTGTGATGACAAATGCCATGGAGCATTGTGATGACAAGTGTCATGGAGCATGGTATGACATTTGCATGGTGCATTAGGATGACAAGAGTTCTGGAGCATTATGATGACAAAGGCATGGAGCATTGTGATTACAGGGGCCATGGAGCTATGTGATGACATGGGCAGGGAACACTGTGATGGCAGGTGTCATGGATCGTTGTGATGACAACTGTCATGGAACATTGTGGTGAGAGGTGTCATGGAGCATTCTGAGTACATAGGCCATGGAGCATTGTGATGTCGGGGTCATGGGAATTGTAATGAAAATTGTCATGGATCATTGTGATGACAAGTGTCCCAGAACATTGTGATGACCAGGTTCATGGAGCATTGTGAAGACAAGGGCCATGGCGAATTGTGATGACAGGTGTCATGGAGCATTTTGATGACAATGGCCATGGAACATTCTGATGACAAGTGTCATGGACCATTGTGATGACACGTGCATGGAGCATTATGATGACAAGAGTTCTGGAGCATTGTGATGACAAGGGCATGGAGCATTGTGATTACAAGGTTCATCGAGCATTGTGATGACAGTGGTCATGGAATGTTGTGATGTCAACAGCCATGGCGCATTGTGAGCACAGGTGTCATGGGGCATTGTAATGACAGTGCTCATGGAGCATTGTGATGAAAGGCATCATGGTGTAATGTGATTACAGGGGCCACGGAGAATGGTGAAAACATAGGGCATGGAGCATTGTGATGACAGGGGTCATGAAATATTGTGACGAAAGTGGTCATGGATCACTGTGATGACAAGTTTCCTGGAACATTGTGATGACACGGTTCAGGGAGCATTGTGAAGACAAGGGCCATGGCGAATTGTGATGACAGATGTCAGGTGGCATTGTGATGATAGTGGTCATTTAGAATTGTGATGAAATGTATCATGGAGCATTGTGATGACAAGTGTCAAGGAGCATTGTGGTGACACGGGAATGGAGCATTATGTTGAAAAGAGTTCTGGAGCGTTGTGATGACTAGTGCATGAAGCATTGTGATTACAGGGGCCATGGAGCATGGTGATGACAAGGGTCATCGAGCATTGTGATGACAAGGAACATGGCGAATTGTGTGAAAGGGTTCATGGGGCATTGTGATGACAGGGGGCATGGAACATTGTGATGAAAATGGTCCTGGAGCATTGTGATGACAGCGGTCACGGAAAATTGTGATGACAGTAATTATGCAGCATTGTGATGACTAGGGTCATGGAGCATTGTGATGACAGTGGTCGGTGAACATTGTGACGACAAGGTTCATGAAGCATTGTGATGACAGGGGTCAGTGAACATTGTGACGACAAGGTTCATGAAGCATTGTGATGACAAGGGCTTTGAGCATTGTGATGGAATGGGTCATCGTGAATTGTGATGACAGGGGTCATGGAGCATTGCGTTGACATGGGTATGGAGCATTTTAATGAGAAGAGATCTGGAGCATTGTAATGACAAGGGTATGGAGCATTTTGAGTACAGGGGCCAAGGAGCATTGTGCTGACAAGTGCATGGTGCATTGTGATGAGAAGTGGTATGGACCATTGTGATGAAAATGTTACTGGAGCATTGTGAAGAAAGCGGTCATGGATCATTGTGATGACAGGGTTCATGGAGCTTTGTGATGACAAGGACCATGGAGCATGGTGATGACAGGGGTCATGGGGCATTGTGATGACAGGTGGCATTGGGAATTGTGATGAAAGGGTCATGGAGCACTCTGATGAAAGTTTTCCTGGAGCATTGTGATGAAAAGAACCATGGATTATTGTGATGACAAGTGCCATGGAGCATTGTGAGGACAAGTGTCACGGAATATTGTGCGGACAGGAATCATGGAGCATTGTGATGAGTTGGGCAATGGAGCATTGTGATGAAAGACGTCATGGGGCATTGTTATGACAGTGGTCATGGGGCATTGTGATGAAAGGGATCATGGGGCAATGTGATTACAGGGGCCATGGAGCATTGTGAATACATAAGACATAGAGCATTGTGATGAGAGGTGTCATGGAGCATTGTGATGAAAGTGGTCATGGATCATTTTGATGACAAGTGACCTGGAACATTGTGATGACACGGTTCATGGAGCACTGTAATGACAAGGGCAATGGCGAATTGTGATGACAGGTGTCATGGGGAAAGGTGATGACAGTGGTCATCTCGAATTGTCATGAAAGGTATCATGGAGCACTGTGATGACAAGGGCTATGGAGCATTGTGATGACATAGGCCATGGAACATTGTGATGACAAGTGTTATGGAGCATTGTGATGACACGGGCATGGAGCATTGTGATGACAAGGGTCATCGAGCATTGTGATGACAGGGGCCCTGGAGCATTGTGTTGACACGAGCATTGAGCAATGTGATGAGAAGAGATCTGGAGCATTGTGATGACAAGGGCATGGAGCATTTTGATTACAGGGGCCAAGGAGCATTGTGCTGACAAGGCATTGTGCACTGTCATGACAAGTGGCATGGAGCATTGTGATGAAAGTTGTAATTGACCATTGTGATTACATGTGTCCTGGAAACTTATGATGACACAGTTCAAGGAGCATTGTGATGACAAGGGCCATGGCGAATTGTGATATAAGGTGTCACGGGGCATTTTGATGACAGTGGTCCTCTAGCATTGTGATGAAAGGTATCATGGAGCACTGTGATGACAGGGGCCATGTAGCATTCTGATGACAAAGGCCATGGAGCATTATGATGACACAGGCATGGGACATTATGATGACAAGCGGTCTGGAGCATTGTGATGACAAGGGCATGGAGCATTGTGATTATAGGGGCCATGGAGCATTGTGATGACCATGGCATGGAGCATTGTGATGACATGGGTCATCGAGCATTGTGATGACCAGGGTCTTGGAGCATTGTGTTGACACAGGCATGGAGCATTGTGATGAGAAGAGAACTGGAACATTGTGATGACAAGGGCATGGAGCATTGTGATTATAGGGGCCAAGGAGCACTGTGCTGACAAGGGAATGGTGTATTGTGATGAAAAGGGCATGGAGAATTGTGATGACATGGACAGGGAACATTGTGATCACAGAGGTCATGGAAAATTGTGATGACAAGTGTCATGGAACATTGTGCTGACAGGGATCATGGAGCTTTGTGATGAGAAAGGTTTTCGAGCATTGTGATGACAGGTGTCATGGGGCATTGTGATGACAGTGGTCATGGAGCAGTGTGATGAAAGGTGTCATGGAGCGCTGTGATGACAGCGGCCATGGAGCATTGTGATGAGCAAAGGCAACGGAGCATTGAGATGACAGGGGCAATGGAGCCTTGTGATGAAAACTGTCCTGGAACCTTGTGATGACACGGTTCATGGAGCATTGTGATGGCATGGGCCATGGCGAATTGTGATGACAGGTGTCATGGGGCATTTTGATGACAATGGCCATGGAACATTCTGATGACAAGTGTCATGGACCATTGTGATGACACGTGCATGGAGCATTATGATGACAAGAGTTCTGGAGCATTGTGATGACAAGGGCATGGAGCATTGTGATTACAAGGTTCATCGAGCATTGTGATGACAGTGGTCATGGAATGTTGTGATGTCAACAGCCATGGCGCATTGTGAGCACAGGTGTCATGGGGCATTGTAATGACAGTGCTCATGGAGCATTGTGATGAAAGGCATCATGGTGTAATGTGATTACAGGGGCCACGGAGAATGGTGAAAACATAGGGCA
Source organism: Balaenoptera physalus (assembly GCF_965194825.1). Taxonomy (NCBI): domain Eukaryota; kingdom Metazoa; phylum Chordata; class Mammalia; order Artiodactyla; family Balaenopteridae; genus Balaenoptera; species Balaenoptera physalus. Next base: position 95,559 of record NW_028125684.1, on the reverse strand, counting down.
TGGAGCATTGTGATGACAGGGGTCATGAAATATTGTGACGAAAGTGGTCATGGATCACTGTGATGACAAGTTTCCTGGAACATTGTGATGACACGGTTCAGGGAGCATTGTGAAGACAAGGGCCATGGCGAATTGTGATGACAGATGTCAGGTGGCATTGTGATGATAGTGGTCATCTAGAATTGTGATGAAATGTATCATGGAGCACTGTGATGACAGGGGCCATGGAGCATTGTGATGACAAGTGTCAAGGAGCATTGTGGTGACACGGGAATGGAGCATTATGTTGAAAAGAGTTCTGGAGCGTTGTGATGACTAGTGCATGAAGCATTGTGATTACAGGGGCCAAGGAGCATTGTGCTGACAAGGCATTGTGCACTGTCATGACAAGTGGCATGGAGCATTGTGATGAAAGTTGTAACTGACCATTGTGATTACATGTGTCCTGGAAACTTATGATGACACAGTTCAAGGAGCATTGTGATGACAAGGGCCATGGCGAATTGTGATATAAGGTGTCACGGGGCATTTTGATGACAGTGGTCATCTAGCATTGTGATGAAAGGTATCACGGAGCACTGTGATGACAGGGGCCATGTAGCATTCTGATGACAAAGGCCATGCAGCATTATGATGACACAGGCATGGGACATTATGATGACAAGCGGTCTGGAGCATTGTGATGACAAGGGCATGGAGCATTGTGATTATAGGGGCCATGGAGCATTGTGATGACCATGGCATGGAGCATTGTGATGACATGGGTCATCGAGCATTGTGATGACCAGGGTCTTGGAGCATTGTGTTGACACAGGCATGGAGCATTGTGATGAGAAGAGAACTGGAACATTGTGATGACAAGGGCATGGAGCATTGTGATTATAGGGGCCAAGGAGCACTGTGCTGACAAGGGCATGGTGTATTGTGATGAAAAGGGCATGGAGAATTGTGATGACATGGACAGGGAACATTGTGATCACAGAGGTCATGGAAAATTGTGATGACAAGTGTCATGGAACATTGTGCTGACAGAGATCATGGAGCTTTGTGATGAGAAAGGTTTTCGAGCATTGTGATGACAGGTGTCATGGGGCATTGTGATGACAGTGGTCATGGAGCAGTGTGATGAAAGGTGTCATGGAGCGCTGTGATTACAGGGGCCATGGAGCATTGTGATGAGCAAAGGCAACGGAGCATTGAGATGACAGGGGCAATGGAGCCTTGTGATGAAAACTGTCCTGGAACCTTGTGATGACACGGTTCATGGAGCATTGTGATGGCATGGGCCATGGCGAATTGTGATGACAGGTGTCATGGGGCATTGAGATGACAGAGTGCATGGAGCATTGCAGTGAATGTGGTCATAGAGCATTGTGATGAAAAGCACCATGGAGCATTGTGATGACAAGGGTCATAGAGCATGGTGATGACGCTAGTCATGGAGCATTGTGATAACATGAGATCTGGAGCGTAGTGATGACAAGTGTCATGGAACATTGTGATGAAAGTGATCATGGAGCAATGTGATTACATGGGCCATGCAGCAATGTGAATACATAGGCCATGGAGCATTGTGATGACAGGGGTCATGGAACATTGTGATGAATGTGGTCACGGATCATTGTGATGACAAGTGTCCTGGAACATTGTGATGACATGGCTCATGGAACATTGTGATTACAAGGGCCATGGCGAATTGTGGTGACAAGTGTCATGGGGCACTGTGATGTCATTGGTCACCTAGGATTGTGATGAAAGGTATCATGGAGCACTGTGATGACAGGGGCCGTGGAGCATTGTGATGACAAATGCCATGGAGCATTGTGATGACAAGTGTCATGGAGCATGGTATGACATTTGCATGGTGCATTAGGATGACAAGAGTTCTGGAGCATTATGATGACAAAGGCATGGAGCATTGTGATTACAGGGGCCATGGAGCTATGTGATGACATGGGCAGGGAACACTGTGATGGCAGGTGTCATGGATCGTTGTGATGACAACTGTCATGGAACATTGTGGTGAGAGGTGTCATGGAGCATTCTGAGTACATAGGCCATGGAGCATTGTGATGTCGGGGTCATGGGAATTGTAGTGAAAATTGTCATGGATCATTGTGATGACAAGTGTCCCAGAACATTGTGATGACCAGGTTCATGGAGCATTGTGAAGACAAGGGCCATGGCGAATTGTGATGACAGGTGTCATGGAGCATTTTGATGACAATGGCCATGGAACATTCTGATGACAAGTGTCATGGACCATTGTGATGACACGTGCATGGAGCATTATGATGACAAGAGTTCTGGAGCATTGTGATGACAAGGGCATGGAGCATTGTGATTACAAGGTTCATCGAGCATTGTGATGACAGTGGTCATGGAATGTTGTGATGTCAACAGCCATGGCGCATTGTGAGCACAGGTGTCATGGGGCATTGTATGGACAGTGCTCATGGAGCATTGTGATGAAAGGCATCATGGTGTAATGTGATTACAGGGGCCACGGAGAATGGTGAAAACATAGGGCATGGAGCATTGTGATGACAGGGGTCATGAAATATTGTGACGAAAGTGGTCATGGATCACTGTGATGACAAGTTTCCTGGAACATTGTGAAGACACGGTTCAGGGAGCATTGTGAAGACAAGGGCCATGGCGAATTGTGATGACAGATGTCAGGTGGCATTGTGATGATAGTGGTCATCTAGAATTGTGATGAAATGTATCATGGAGCACTGTGATGACAGGGGCCATGGAGCATTGTGATGACAAGTGTCAAGGAGCATTGTGGTGACACGGGAATGGAGCATTATGTTGAAAAGAGTTCTGGAGCGTTGTGATGACTAGTGCATGAAGCATTGTGATTACAGGGGCCATGGAGCATGGTGATGACAAGGGTCATCGAGCATTGTGATGACAAGGAACATGGCGAATTGTGATGACAGGGTTCATGGGGCATTGTGATGACAGGGGGCATGGAACATTGTGATGAAAATGGTCCTGGAGCATTGTGATGACAGCGGTCATGGAAAATTGTGATGACAGTAATTATGCAGCTTTGTGATGACTAGGGTCATGGAGCATTGTGATGACAGTGGTCGGTGAACATTGTGACGACAAGGTTCATGAAGCATTGTGATGACAGGGGTCAGTGAACATTGTGACGACAAGGTTCATGAAGCATTGTGATGACAAGGGCTTTGAGCATTGTGATGGAATGGGTCATCGTGAATTGTGATGACAGGGGTCATGGAGCATTGCGTTGACATGGGTATGGAGCATTTTAATGAGAAGAGATCTGGAGCATTGTAATGACAAGGGTATGGAGCATTTTGAGTACAGGGGCCAAGGAGCATTGTGCTGACAAGTGCATGGTGCATTGTGATGAGAAGTGGTATGGACCATTGTGATGAAAATGTTACTGGAGCATTGTGAAGAAAGCGGTCATGGATCATTGTGATGACAGGGTTCATGGAGCTTTGTGATGACAAGGACCATGGAGCATGGTGATGACAGGGGTCATGGGGCATTGTGATGACAGGTGGCATTGGGAATTGTGATGAAAGGGTCATGGAGCACTCTGATGAAAGTTTTCCTGGAGCATTGTGATGAAAAGAACCATGGATTATTGTGATGACAAGTGCCATGGAGCATTGTGAGGACAAGTGTCACGGAATATTGTGCGGACAGGAATCATGGAGCATTGTGATGAGTGGGGCAATGGAGCATTGTGATGAAAGACGTCATGGGGCATTGTTATGACAGTGGTCATGGGGCATTGTGATGAAAGGGATCATGGGGCAATGTGATTACAGGGGCCATGGAGCATTGTGAATACATAAGACATAGAGCATTGTGATGAGAGGTGTCATGGAGCATTGTGATGAAAGTGGTCATGGATCATTTTGATGACAAGTGACCTGGAACATTGTGATGACACGGTTCATGGAGCACTGTAATGACAAGGGCAATGGCGAATTGTGATGACAGGTGTCATGGGGAAAGGTGATGACAGTGGTCATCTCGAATTGTCATGAAAGGTATCATGGAGCACTGTGATGACAAGGGCTATGGAGCATTGTGATGACATAGGCCATGGAACATTGGGATGACAAGTGTTATGGAGCATTGTGATGACACGGGCATGGAGCATTGTGATGACAAGGTCATCGAGCATTGTGATGACAGGGGCCCTGGAGCATTGTGTTGACACGAGCATTGAGCAATGTGATGAGAAGAGATCTGGAGCATTGTGATGACAAGGGCATGGAGCATTTTGATTACAGGGGCCAAGGAGCATTGTGCTGACAAGGCATTGTGCACTGTCATGACAAGTGGCATGGAGCATTGTGATGAAAGTTGTAATTGACCATTGTGATTACATGTGTCCTGGAAACTTATGATGACACAGTTCAAGGAGCATTGTGATGACAAGGGCCATGGCGAGTTGTGATATAAGGTGTCACGGGGCATTTTGATGACAGTGGTCATCTAGCATTGTGATGAAAGGTATCATGGAGCACTGTGATGACAGGGGCCATGTAGCATTCTGATGACAAAGGCCATGGAGCATTATGATGACACAGGCATGGGACATTATGATGACAAGCGGTCTGGAGCATTGTGATGACAAGGGCATGGAGCATTGTGATTATAGGGGCCATGGAGCATTGTGATGACCATGGCATGGAGAATTGTGATGACATGGGTCATCGAGCATTGTGATGACCAGGGTCTTGGAGCATTGTGTTGACACAGGCATGGAGCATTGTGATGAGAAGAGAACTGGAACATTGTGATGACAAGGGCATGGAGCATTGTGATTATAGGGGCCAAGGAGCACTGTGCTGACAAGGGCATGGTGTATTGTGATGAAAAGGGCATGGAGAATTGTGATGACATGGACAGGGAACATTGTGATCACAGAGGTCATGGAAAATTGTGATGACAAGTGTCATGGAACATTGTGCTGACAGAGATCATGGAGCTTTGTGATGAGAAAGGTTTTCGAGCATTGTGATGACAGGTGTCATGGGGCATTGTGATGACAGTGGTCATGGAGCAGTGTGATGAAAGGTGTCATGGAGCGCTGTGATTACAGGGGCCATGGAGCATTGTGATGAGCAAAGGCAACGGAGCATTGAGATGACAGGGGCAATGGAGCCTTGTGATGAAAACTGTCCTGGAACCTTGTGATGACACGGTTCATGGAGCATTGTGATGGCATGGGCCATGGCGAATTGTGATGACAGGTGTCATGGGGCATTGAGATGACAGAGTGCATGGAGCATTGCAGTGAATGTGGTCATAGAGCATTGTGATGAAAAGCACCATGGAGCATTGTGATGACAAGGGTCATAGAGCATGGTGATGACGCTAGTCATGGAGCATTGTGATAACATGAGATCTGGAGCGTAGTGATGACAAGTGTCATGGAACATTGTGATGAAAGTGATCATGGAGCAATGTGATTACATGGGCCATGCAGCAATGTGAATACATAGGCCATGGAGCATTGTGATGACAGGGGTCATGGAACATTGTGATGAATGTGGTCACGGATCATTGTGATGACAAGTGTCCTGGAACATTGTGATGACATGGCTCATGGAACATTGTGATTACAAGGGCCATGGCGAATTGTGGTGACAAGTGTCATGGGGCACTGTGATGTCATTGGTCACCTAGGATTGTGATGAAAGGTATCATGGAGCACTGTGATGACAGGGGCCGTGGAGCATTGTGATGACAAATGCCATGGAGCATTGTGATGACAAGTGTCATGGAGCATGGTATGACATTTGCATGGTGCATTAGGATGACAAGAGTTCTGGAGCATTATGATGACAAAGGCATGGAGCATTGTGATTACAGGGGCCATGGAGCTATGTGATGACATGGGCAGGGAACACTGTGATGGCAGGTGTCATGGATCGTTGTGATGACAACTGTCATGGAACATTGTGGTGAGAGGTGTCATGGAGCATTCTGAGTACATAGGCCATGGAGCATTGTGATGTCGGGGTCATGGGAATTGTAGTGAAAATTGTCATGGATCATTGTGATGACAAGTGTCCCAGAACATTGTGATGACCAGGTTCATGGAGCATTGTGAAGACAAGGGCCATGGCGAATTGTGATGACAGGTGTCATGGAGCATTTTGATGACAATGGCCATGGAACATTCTGATGACAAGTGTCATGGACCATTGTGATGACACGTGCATGGAGCATTATGATGACAAGAGTTCTGGAGCATTGTGATGACAAGGGCATGGAGCATTGTGATTACAAGGTTCATCGAGCATTGTGATGACAGTGGTCATGGAATGTTGTGATGTCAACAGCCATGGCACATTGTGAGCACAGGTGTCATGGGGCATTGTAATGACAGTGCTCATGGAGCATTGTGATGAAAGGCATCATGGTGTAATGTGATTACAGGGGCCACGGAGAATGGTGAAAACATAGGGCATGGAGCATTGTGATGACAGGGGTCATGAAATATTGTGACGAAAGTGGTCATGGATCACTGTGATGACAAGTTTCCTGGAACATTGTGAAGACACGGTTCAGGGAGCATTGTGAAGACAAGGGCCATGGCGAATTGTGATGACAGATGTCAGGTGGCATTGTGATGATAGTGGTCATCTAGAATTGTGATGAAATGTATCATGGAGCACTGTGATGACAGGGGCCATGGAGCATTGTGATGACAAGTGTCAAGGAGCATTGTGGTGACACGGGAATGGAGCATTATGTTGAAAAGAGTTCTGGAGCGTTGTGATGACTAGTGCATGAAGCATTGTGATTACAGGGGCCATGGAGCATGGTGATGACAAGGGTCATCGAGCATTGTGATGACAAGGAACATGGCGAATTGTGATGACAGGGTTCATGGGGCATTGTGATGACAGGGGGCATGGAACATTGTGATGAAAATGGTCCTGGAGCATTGTGATGACAGCGGTCATGGAAAATTGTGATGACAGTAATTATGCAGCTTTGTGATGACTAGGGTCATGGAGCATTGTGATGACAGTGGTCGGTGAACATTGTGACGACAAGGTTCATGAAGCATTGTGATGACAGGGGTCAGTGAACATTGTGACGACAAGGTTCATGAAGCATTGTGATGACAAGGGCTTTGAGCATTGTGATGGAATGGGTCATCGTGAATTGTGATGACAGGGGTCATGGAGCATTGCGTTGACATGGGTATGGAGCATTTTAATGAGAAGAGATCTGGAGCATTGTAATGACAAGGGTATGGAGCATTTTGAGTACAGGGGCCAAGGAGCATTGTGCTGACAAGTGCATGGTGCATTGTGATGAGAAGTGGTATGGACCATTGTGATGAAAATGTTACTGGAGCATTGTGAAGAAAGCGGTCATGGATCATTGTGATGACAGGGTTCATGGAGCTTTGTGATGACAAGGACCATGGAGCATGGTGATGACAGGGGTCATGGGGCATTGTGATGACAGGTGGCATTGGGAATTGTGATGAAAGGGTCATGGAGCACTCTGATGAAAGTTTTCCTGGAGCATTGTGATGAAAAGAACCATGGATTATTGTGATGACAAGTGCCATGGAGCATTGTGAGGACAAGTGTCACGGAATATTGTGCGGACAGGAATCATGGAGCATTGTGATGAGTGGGGCAATGGAGCATTGTGATGAAAGACGTCATGGGGCATTGTTATGACAGTGGTCATGGGGCATTGTGATGAAAGGGATCATGGGGCAATGTGATTACAGGGGCCATGGAGCATTGTGAATACATAAGACATAGAGCATTGTGATGAGAGGTGTCATGGAGCATTGTGATGAAAGTGGTCATGGATCATTTTGATGACAAGTGACCTGGAACATTGTGATGACACGGTTCATGGAGCACTGTAATGACAAGGGCAATGGCGAATTGTGATGACAGGGGTCATGGGGAAAGGTGATGACAGTGGTCATCTCGAATGGTCATGAAAGGTATCATGGAGCACTGTGATGACAAGGGCTATGGAGCATTGTGATGACATAGGCCATGGAACATTGGGATGACAAGTGTTATGGAGCATTGTGATGACACGGGCATGGAGCATTGTGATGACAAGGTCATCGAGCATTGTGATGACAGGGGCCCTGGAGCATTGTGTTGACACGAGCATTGAGCAATGTGATGAGAAGAGATCTGGAGCATTGTGATGACAAGGGCATGGAGCATTTTGATTACAGGGGCCAAGGAGCATTGTGCTGACAAGGCATTGTGCACTGTCATGACAAGTGGCATGGAGCATTGTGATGAAAGTTGTAATTGACCATTGTGATTACATGTGTCCTGGAAACTTATGATGACACAGTTCAAGGAGCATTGTGATGACAAGGGCCATGGCGAGTTGTGATATAAGGTGTCACGGGGCATTTTGATCACAGTGGTCACCTAGCATTGTGATGAAAGGTATCATGGAGCACTGTGATGACAGGGGCCATGTAGCATTCTGATGACAAAGGCCATGGAGCATTATGATGACACAGGCATGGGACATTATGATGACAAGCGGTCTGGAGCATTGTGATGACAAGGGCATGGAGCATTGTGATTATAGGGGCCATGGAGCATTGTGATGACCATGGCATGGAGAATTGTGATGACATGGGTCATCGAGCATTGTGATGACCAGGGTCTTGGAGCATTGTGTTGACACAGGCATGGAGCATTGTGATGAGAAGAGAACTGGAACATTGTGATGACAAGGGCATGGAGCATTGTGATTATAGGGGCCAAGGAGCACTGTGCTGACAAGGGCATGGTGTATTGTGATGAAAAGGGCATGGAGAATTGTGATGACATGGACAGGGAACATTGTGATCACAGAGGTCATGGAAAATTGTGATGACAAGTGTCATGGAACATTGTGCTGACAGAGATCATGGAGCTTTGTGATGAGAAAGGTTTTCGAGCATTGTGATGACAGGTGTCATGGGGCATTGTGATGACAGTGGTCATGGAGCAGTGTGATGAAAGGTGTCATGGAGCGCTGTGATTACAGGGGCCATGGAGCATTGTGATGAGCAAAGGCAACGGAGCATTGAGATGACAGGGGCAATGGAGCCTTGTGATGAAAACTGTCCTGGAACCTTGTGATGACACGGTTCATGGAGCATTGTGATGGCATGGGCCATGGCGAATTGTGATGACAGGTGTCATGGGGCATTGAGATGACAGGGTGCATGGAGCATTGCAGTGAATGTGGTCATAGAGCATTGTGATGAAAAGCACCATGGAGCATTGTGATGACAAGGGTCATAGAGCATGGTGATGACGCTAGTCATGGAGCATTGTGATAACATGAGATCTGGAGCGTAGTGATGACAAGTGTCATGGAACATTGTGATGAAAGTGATCATGGAGCAATGTGATTACATGGGCCATGCAGCAATGTGAATACATAGGCCATGGAGCATTGTGATGACAGGGGTCATGGAACATTGTGATGAATGTGGTCACGGATCATTGTGATGACAAGTGTCCTGGAACATTGTGATGACATGGCTCATGGAACATTGTGATTACAAGGGCCATGGCGAATTGTGGTGACAAGTGTCATGGGGCACTGTGATGTCATTGGTCACCTAGGATTGTGATGAAAGGTATCATGGAGCACTGTGATGACAGGGGCCGTGGAGCATTGTGATGACAAATGCCATGGAGCATTGTGATGACAAGTGTCATGGAGCATGGTATGACATTTGCATGGTGCATTAGGATGACAAGAGTTCTGGAGCATTATGATGACAAAGGCATGGAGCATTGTGATTACAGGGGCCATGGAGCTATGTGATGACATGGGCAGGGAACACTGTGATGGCAGGTGTCATGGATCGTTGTGATGACAACTGTCATGGAACATTGTGGTGAGAGGTGTCATGGAGCATTCTGAGTACATAGGCCATGGAGCATTGTGATGTCGGGGTCATGGGAATTGTAGTGAAAATTGTCATGGATCATTGTGATGACAAGTGTCCCAGAACATTGTGATGACCAGGTTCATGGAGCATTGTGAAGACAAGGGCCATGGCGAATTGTGATGACAGGTGTCATGGAGCATTTTGATGACAATGGCCATGGAACATTCTGATGACAAGTGTCATGGACCATTGTGATGACACGTGCATGGAGCATTATGATGACAAGAGTTCTGGAGCATTGTGATGACAAGGGCATGGAGCATTGTGATTACAAGGTTCATCGAGCATTGTGATGACAGTGGTCATGGAATGTTGTGATGTCAACAGCCATGGCGCATTGTGAGCACAGGTGTCATGGGGCATTGTAATGACAGTGCTCATGGAGCATTGTGATGAAAGGCATCATGGTGTAATGTGATTACAGGGGCCACGGAGAATGGTGAAAACATAGGGCATGGAGCATTGTGATGACAGGGGTCATGAAATATTGTGACGAAAGTGGTCATGGATCACTGTGATGACAAGTTTCCTGGAACATTGTGAAGACACGGTTCAGGGAGCATTGTGAAGACAAGGGCCATGGCGAATTGTGATGACAGATGTCAGGTGGCATTGTGATGATAGTGGTCATCTAGAATTGTGATGAAATGTATCATGGAGCACTGTGATGACAGGGGCCATGGAGCATTGTGATGACAAGTGTCAAGGAGCATTGTGGTGACACGGGAATGGAGCATTATGTTGAAAAGAGTTCTGGAGCGTTGTGATGACTAGTGCATGAAGCATTGTGATTACAGGGGCCATGGAGCATGGTGATGACAAGGGTCATCGAGCATTGTGATGACAAGGAACATGGCGAATTGTGATGACAGGGTTCATGGGGCATTGTGATGACAGGGGGCATGGAACATTGTGATGAAAATGGTCCTGGAGCATTGTGATGACAGCGGTCATGGAAAATTGTGATGACAGTAATTATGCAGCTTTGTGATGACTAGGGTCATGGAGCATTGTGATGACAGTGGTCGGTGAACATTGTGACGACAAGGTTCATGAAGCATTGTGATGACAGGGGTCAGTGAACATTGTGACGACAAGGTTCATGAAGCATTGTGATGACAAGGGCTTTGAGCATTGTGATGGAATGGGTCATCGTGAATTGTGATGACAGGGGTCATGGAGCATTGCGTTGACATGGGTATGGAGCATTTTAATGAGAAGAGATCTGGAGCATTGTAATGACAAGGGTATGGAGCATTTTGAGTACAGGGGCCAAGGAGCATTGTGCTGACAAGTGCATGGTGCATTGTGATGAGAAGTGGTATGGACCATTGTGATGAAAATGTTACTGGAGCATTGTGAAGAAAGCGGTCATGGATCATTGTGATGACAGGGTTCATGGAGCTTTGTGATGACAAGGACCATGGAGCATGGTGATGACAGGGGTCATGGGGCATTGTGATGACAGGTGGCATTGGGAATTGTGATGAAAGGGTCATGGAGCACTCTGATGAAAGTTTTCCTGGAGCATTGTGATGAAAAGAACCATGGATTATTGTGATGACAAGTGCCATGGAGCATTGTGAGGACAAGTGTCACGGAATATTGTGCGGACAGGAATCATGGAGCATTGTGATGAGTGGGGCAATGGAGCATTGTGATGAAAGACGTCATGGGGCATTGTTATGACAGTGGTCATGGGGCATTGTGATGAAAGGGATCATGGGGCAATGTGATTACAGGGGCCATGGAGCATTGTGAATACATAAGACATAGAGCATTGTGATGAGAGGTGTCATGGAGCATTGTGATGAAAGTGGTCATGGATCATTTTGATGACAAGTGACCTGGAACATTGTGATGACACGGTTCATGGAGCACTGTAATGACAAGGGCAATGGCGAATTGTGATGACAGGTGTCATGGGGAAAGGTGATGACAGTGGTCATCTCGAATTGTCATGAAAGGTATCATGGAGCACTGTGATGACAAGGGCTATGGAGCATTGTGATGACATAGGCCATGGAACATTGGGATGACAAGTGTTATGGAGCATTGTGATGACACGGGCATGGAGCATTGTGATGACAAGGTCATCGAGCATTGTGATGACAGGGGCCCTGGAGCATTGTGTTGACACGAGCATTGAGCAATGTGATGAGAAGAGATCTGGAGCATTGTGATGACAAGGGCATGGAGCATTTTGATTACAGGGGCCAAGGAGCATTGTGCTGACAAGGCATTGTGCACTGTCATGACAAGTGGCATGGAGCATTGTGATGAAAGTTGTAATTGACCATTGTGATTACATGTGTCCTGGAAACTTATGATGACACAGTTCAAGGAGCATTGGGATGACAAGGGCCATGGCGAGTTGTGATATAAGGTGTCACGGGGCATTTTGATGACAGTGGTCATCTAGCATTGTGATGAAAGGTATCATGGAGCACTGTGATGACAGGGGCCATGTAGCATTCTGATGACAAAGGCCATGGAGCATTATGATGACACAGGCATGGGACATTATGATGACAAGCGGTCTGGAGCATTGTGATGACAAGGTCATGGAGCATTGTGATTATAGGGGCCATGGAGCATTGTGATGACCATGGCATGGAGAATTGTGATGACATGGGTCATCGAGCATTGTGATGACCAGGGTCTTGGAGCATTGTGTTGACACAGGCATGGAGCATTGTGATGAGAAGAGAACTGGAACATTGTGATGACAAGGGCATGGAGCATTGTGATTATAGGGGCCAAGGAGCACTGTGCTGACAAGGGCATGGTGTATTGTGATGAAAAGGGCATGGAGAATTGTGATGACATGGACAGGGAACATTGTGATCACAGAGGTCATGGAAAATTGTGATGACAAGTGTCATGGAACATTGTGCTGACAGAGATCATGGAGCTTTGTGATGAGAAAGGTTTTCGAGCATTGTGATGACAGGTGTCATGGGGCATTGTGATGACAGTGGTCATGGAGCAGTGTGATGAAAGGTGTCATGGAGCGCTGTGATTACAGGGGCCATGGAGCATTGTGATGAGCAAAGGCAACGGAGCATTGAGATGACAGGGGCAATGGAGCCTTGTGATGAAAACTGTCCTGGAACCTTGTGATGACACGGTTCATGGAGCATTGTGATGGCATGGGCCATGGCGAATTGTGATGACAGGTGTCATGGGGCATTGAGATGACAGGGTGCATGGAGCATTGCAGTGAATGTGGTCATAGAGCATTGTGATGAAAAGCACCATGGAGCATTGTGATGACAAGGGTCATAGAGCATGGTGATGACGCTAGTCATGGAGCATTGTGATAACATGAGATCTGGAGCGTAGTGATGACAAGTGTCATGGAACATTGTGATGAAAGTGATCATGGAGCAATGTGATTACATGGGCCATGCAGCAATGTGAATACATAGGCCATGGAGCATTGTGATGACAGGGGTCATGGAACATTGTGATGAATGTGGTCACGGATCATTGTGATGACAAGTGTCCTGGAACATTGTGATGACATGGCTCATGGAACATTGTGATTACAAGGGCCATGGCGAATTGTGGTGACAAGTGTCATGGGGCACTGTGATGTCATTGGTCACCTAGGATTGTGATGAAAGGTATCATGGAGCACTGTGATGACAGGGGCCGTGGAGCATTGTGATGACAAATGCCATGGAGCATTGTGATGACAAGTGTCATGGAGCATGGTATGACATTTGCATGGTGCATTAGGATGACAAGAGTTCTGGAGCATTATGATGACAAAGGCATGGAGCATTGTGATTACAGGGGCCATGGAGCTATGTGATGACATGGGCAGGGAACACTGTGATGGCAGGTGTCATGGATCGTTGTGATGACAACTGTCATGGAACATTGTGGTGAGAGGTGTCATGGAGCATTCTGAGTACATAGGCCATGGAGCATTGTGATGTCGGGGTCATGGGAATTGTAATGAAAATTGTCATGGATCATTGTGATGACAAGTGTCCCAGAACATTGTGATGACCAGGTTCATGGAGCATTGTGAAGACAAGGGCCATGGCGAATTGTGATGACAGGTGTCATGGAGCATTTTGATGACAATGGCCATGGAACATTCTGATGACAAGTGTCATGGACCATTGTGATGACACGTGCATGGAGCATTATGATGACAAGAGTTCTGGAGCATTGTGATGACAAGGGCATGGAGCATTGTGATTACAAGGTTCATCGAGCATTGTGATGACAGTGGTCATGGAATGTTGTGATGTCAACAGCCATGGCGCATTGTGAGCACAGGTGTCATGGGGCATTGTAATGACAGTGCTCATGGAGCATTGTGATGAAAGGCATCATGGTGTAATGTGATTACAGGGGCCACGGAGAATGGTGAAAACATAGGGCATGGAGCATTGTGATGACAGGGGTCATGAAATATTGTGACGAAAGTGGTCATGGATCACTGTGATGACAAGTTTCCTGGAACATTGTGAAGACACGGTTCAGGGAGCATTGTGAAGACAAGGGCCATGGCGAATTGTGATGACAGATGTCAGGTGGCATTGTGATGATAGTGGTCATCTAGAATTGTGATGAAATGTATCATGGAGCACTGTGATGACAGGGGCCATGGAGCATTGTGATGACAAGTGTCAAGGAGCATTGTGGTGACACGGGAATGGAGCATTATGTTGAAAAGAGTTCTGGAGCGTTGTGATGACTAGTGCATGAAGCATTGTGATTACAGGGGCCATGGAGCATGGTGATGACAAGGGTCATCGAGCATTGTGATGACAAGGAACATGGCGAATTGTGATGACAGGGTTCATGGGGCATTGTGATGACAGGGGGCATGGAACATTGTGATGAAAATGGTCCTGGAGCATTGTGATGACAGCGGTCACGGAAAATTGTGATGACAGTAATTATGCAGCATTGTGATGACTAGGGTCATGGAGCATTGTGATGACAGTGGTCGGTGAACATTGTGACGACAAGGTTCATGAAGCATTGTGATGACAGGGGTCGGTGAACATTGTGACGACAAGGTTCATGAAGCATTGTGATGACAAGGGCTTTGAGCATTGTGATGGAATGGGTCATCGTGAATTGTGATGACAGGGGTCATGGAGCATTGCGTTGACATGGGTATGGAGCATTTTAATGAGAAGAGATCTGGAGCATTGTAATGACAAGGGTATGGAGCATTTTGAGTACAGGGGCCAAGGAGCATTGTGCTGACAAGTGCATGGTGCATTGTGATGAGAAGTGGTATGGACCATTGTGATGAAAATGTTACTGGAGCATTGTGAAGAAAGCGGTCATGGATCATTGTGATGACAGGGTTCATGGAGCTTTGTGATGACAAGGACCATGGAGCATGGTGATGACAGGGGTCATGGGGCATTGTGATGACAGGTGGCATTGGGAATTGTGATGAAAGGGTCATGGAGCACTCTGATGAAAGTTTTCCTGGAGCATTGTGATGAAAAGAACCATGGATTATTGTGATGACAAGTGTCATGGAGCATGGTGAGGACAAGTGTCACGGAATATTTTGCGGACAGGAATCATGGAGCATTGTGATGAGTGGGGCAATGGATCATTGTGATGAAAGACGTCATGGGGCATTGTTATGACAGTGGTCATGGGGCATTGTGATGAAAGGGATCATGGGGCAATGTGATTACAGGGGCCATGGAGCATTGTGAATACATAGGACATAGAGCATTGTGATGAGAGGTGTCATGGAGCATTGTGATGAAAGTGGTCATGGATCATTTTGATGACAAGTGACCTGGAACATTGTGATGACACGGTTCATGGAGCACTGTAATGACAAGGGCAATGGCGAATTGTGATGACAGGTGTCATGGGGAAAGGTGATGACAGTGGTCATCTCGAATTGTCATGAAAGGTATCATGGAGCACTGTGATGACAAGGGCTATGGAGCATTGTGATGACATAGGCCATGGAACATTGGGATGACAAGTGTTATGGAGCATTGTGATGACACGGGCATGGAGCATTGTGATGACAAGGTCATCGAGCATTGTGATGACAGGGGCCCTGGAGCATTGTGTTGACACGAGCATTGAGCAATGTGATGAGAAGAGATCTGGAGCATTGTGATGACAAGGACATGGAGCATTTTGATTACAGGGGCCAAGGAGCATTGTGCTGACAAGGCATTGTGCACTGTCATGACAAGTGGCATGGAGCATTGTGATGAAAGTTGTAACTGACCATTGTGATTACATGTGTCCTGGAAACTTATGATGACACAGTTCAAGGAGCATTGTGATGACAAGGGCCATGGCGAATTGTGATATAAGGTGTCACGGGGCATTTTGATGACAGTGGTCCTCTAGCATTGTGATGAAAGGTATCATGGAGCACTGTGATGACAGGGGCCATGTAGCATTCTGATGACAAAGGCCATGGAGCATTATGATGACACAGGCATGGGACATTATGATGACAAGCGGTCTGGAGCATTGTGATGACAAGGGCATGGAGCATTGTGATTATAGGGGCCATGGAGCATTGTGATGACCATGGCATGGAGCATTGTGATGACATGGGTCATCGAGCATTGTGATGACCAGGGTCTTGGAGCATTGTGTTGACACAGGCATGGAGCATTGTGATGAGAAGAGAACTGGAACATTGTGATGACAAGGGCATGGAGCATTGTGATTATAGGGGCCAAGGAGCACTATGCTGACAAGGGCATGGTGTATTGTGATGAAAAGGGCATGGAGAATTGTGATGACATGGACAGGGAACATTGTGATCACAGAGGTCATGGAAAATTGTGATGACAAGTGTCATGGAACATTGTGCTGACAGGGATCATGGAGCTTTGTGATGAGAAAGGTTTTCGAGCATTGTGATGACAGGTGTCATGGGGCATTGTGATGACAGTTGTCATGGGGCATTGTGATGACAGTGGTCATGGAGCAGTGTGATGAAAGGTGTCATGGAGCGCTGTGATGACAGCGGCCATGGAGCATTGTGATGAGCAAAGGCAACGGAGCATTGAGATGACAGGGGCAATGGAGCCTTGTGATGAAAACTGTCCTGGAACCTTGTGATGACACGGTTCATGGAGCATTGTGATGGCATGGGCCATGGCGAATTGTGATGACAGGTGTCATGGGGCATGGAGATGACAGGGTGCATGGAGCATTGCAGTGAATGTGGTCATAGAGCATTGTGATGAAAAGCACCATGGAGCATTGTGATGACAAGGGTCATAGAGCATGGTGATGACGCTAGTCATGGAGCATTGTGATAACATGAGATCTGGAGCGTAGTGATGACAAGTGTCATGGAACATTGTGATGAAAGTGATCATGGAGCAATGTGATTACATGGGCCATGCAGCAATGTGAATACATAGGCCATGGAGCATTGTGATGACAGGGGTCTTGGAACATTGTGATGAATGTGGTCACGGATCATTGTGATGACAAGTGTCCTGGAACATTGTGATGACATGGCTCATGGAACATTGTGATTACAAGGGCCATGGCGAATTGTGGTGACAAGTGTCATGGGGCACTGTGATGTCATTGGTCACCTAGGATTGTGATGAAAGGTATCATGGAGCACTGTGATGACAGGGGCCGTGGAGCATTGTGATGACAAATGCCATGGAGCATTGTGATGACAAGTGTCATGGAGCATTGTATGACATTTGCATGGTGCATTAGGATGACAAGGGTTCTGGAGCATTATGATGACAAAGGCATGGAGCATTGTGATTACAGGGGCCATGGAGCTATGTGATGACATGGGCAGGGAACACTGTGATGGCAGGTGTCATGGATCGTTGTGATGACAACTGTCATGGAACATTGTGGTGAGAGGTGTCATGGAGCATTCTGAGTACATAGGCCATGGAGCATTGTGATGTCGGGGTCATGGGAATTGTAATGAAAATTGTCATGGATCATTGTGATGACAAGTGTCCCAGAACATTGTGATGACCAGGTTCATGGAGCATTGTGAAGACAAGGGCCATGGCGAATTGTGATGACAGGTGTCATGGAGCATTTTGATGACAATGGCCATGGAACATTCTGATGACAAGTGTCATGGACCATTGTGATGACATGTGCATGGAGCATTATGATGACAAGAGTTCTGGAGCATTGTGATGACAAGGGCATGGAGCATTGTGATTACAAGGTTCATCGAGCATTGTGATGACAGTGGTCATGGAATGTTGTGATGTCAACAGCCATGGTGCATTGTGAGCACAGGTGTCATGGGGCATTGTAATGACAGTGCTCATGGAGCATTGTGATGAAAGGCATCAGGGTGTAATGTGATTACAGGGGACACGGAGAATGGTGAAAACATAGGGCATGGAGCATTGTGATGACAGGGGTCATGAAATATTGTGACGAAAGTGGTCATGGATCACTGTGATGACAAGTTTCCTGGAACATTGTGATGACACGGTTCAGGGAGCATTGGGAAGACAAGGGCCATGGCGAATTGTGATGACAGATGTCAGGTGGCATTGTGATGATAGTGGTCATCTAGAATTGTGATGAAATGTATCATGGAGCACTGTGATGACAGGGGCCATGGAGCATTGTGATGACAAGTGTCAAGGAGCATTGTGGTGACACGGGAATGGAGCATTATGTTGAAAAGAGTTCTGGAGCGTTGTGATGACTAGTGCATGAAGCATTGTGATTACAGGGGCCATGGAGCATGGTGAGGACAAGGGTCATCGAGCATTGTGATGAGAGGGGTCATGGAGCATTGTGATGACAAGGAACATGGCGAATTGTGATGACAGGGTTCATGGGGCATTGTGATGACAGGGGGCATGGAACATTGTGATGAAAATGGTCCTGGAGCATTGTGATGACAGCGGTCACGGAAAATTGTGATGACAGTAATTATGCAGCATTGTGATGACAGTGGTCGGTGAACATTGTGACGACAAGGTTCATGAAGCATTGTGATGACAAGGGCTTTGAGCATTGTGTTGGAATGGGTCATCGTGAATTGTGATGACAGGGGTCATGGAGCATTGCGTTGACATGGGTATGGAGCATTTTAATGAGAAGAGATCTGGAGCATTGTAATGACAAGGGTATGGAGCATTTTGAGTACAGGGGCCAAGGAGCATTGTGCTGACAAGTGCATGGTGCATTGTGATGAGAAGTGGTATGGACCATTGTGATGAAAATGTTACTGGAGCATTGTGAAGAAAGCGGTCATGGATCATTGTGATGACAGGGTTCATGGAGCTTTGTGATGACAAGGACCATGGAGCATGGTGATGACAGGGGTCATGGGGCATTGTGATGACAGGTGGCATTGGGAATTGTGATGAAAGGGTCATGGAGCACTCTGATGAAAGTTTTCCTGGAGCATTGTGATGAAAAGAACCATGGATTATTGTGATGACAAGTGCCATGGAGCATTGTGAGGACAAGTGTCATGGAATATTTTGCTGACAGGAATCATGGAGCATTGTGAAGAGTGGGGCCATGGAGCATGGTGATGAAAGACGTCATGGGGCATTGTTATGACAGTGGTCATGGGGCATTGTGATGAAAGGGATCATGGGGCAATATGATTACAGGGGCCATGGAGCATTGTGAATACATAGGACATAGAGCATTGTGATGAGAGGTGTCATGGAGCATTGTGATGAAAGTGGTCATGGATCATTTTGATGACAAGTGACCTGGAACATTGTGATGACACGGTTCATGGAGCACTGTAATGACAAGGGCAATGGCGAATTGTGATGACAGGTGTCATGGGGAAAGGTGATGACAGTGGTCATCTCGAATTGTCATGAAAGGTATCATGGAGCACTGTGATGACAAGGGCTATGGAGCATTGTGATGACATAGGCCATGGAACATTGTGATGACAAGTGTTATGGAGCATTGTGATGACACGGGCATGGAGCATTGTGATGACAAGGGCCATGGCGAATTGTGATATAAGGTGTCACGGGGCATTTTGATGACAGTGGTCCTCTAGCATTGTGATGAAAGGTATCATGGAGCACTGTGATGACAGGGGCCATGTAGCATTCTGATGACAAAGGCCATGGAGCATTATGATGACACAGGCATGGGACATTTAGATGACAAGCGGTCTGGAGCATTGTGATGACAAGGGCATGGAGCATTGTGATTATAGGGGCCATGGAGCATTGTGATGACCATGGCATGGAGCATTGTGATGACATGGGTCATCGAGCATTGTGATGACCAGGGTCTTGGAGCATTGTGTTGACACAGGCATGGAGCATTGTGATGAGAAGAGAACTGGAACATTGTGATGACAAGGGCATGGAGCATTGTGATTATAGGGGCCAAGGAGCACTGTGCTGACAAGGGCATGGTGTATTGTGATGAAAAGGGCATGGAGAATTGTGATGACATGGACAGGGAACATTGTGATCACAGAGGTCATGGAAAATTGTGATGACAAGTGTCATGGAACATTATGCTGACAGGGATCATGGAGCTTTGTGATGAGAAAGGTTTTCGAGCATTGTGATGACAGGTGTCATGGGGCATTGTGATGACAGTGGTCATGGAGCAGTGTGATGAAAGGTGTCATGGAGCGCTGTGATTACAGGGGCCATGGAGCATTGTGATGAGCAAAGGCAACGGAGCATTGAGATGACAGGGGCAATGGAGCCTTGTGATGAAAACTGTCCTGGAACCTTGTGATGACACGGTTCATGGAGCAGTGTGATGGCATGGGCCATGGCGAATTGTGATGACAGGTGTCATGGGGCATTGAGATGACAGAGTGCATGGAGCATTGCAGTGAATGTGGTCATAGAGCATTGTGATGAAAAGCACCATGGAGCATTGTGATGACAAGGGTCATAGAGCATGGTGATGACGCTAGTCATGGAGCATTGTGATAACATGAGATCTGGAGCGTAGTGATGACAAGTGTCATGGAACATTGTGATGAAAGTGATCATGGAGCAATGTGATTACATGGGCCATGCAGCAATGTGAATACATAGGCCATGGAGCATTGTGATGACAGGGGTCATGGAACATTGTGATGAATGTGGTCACGGATCATTGTGATGACAAGTGTCCTGGAACATTGTGATGACATGGCTCATGGAACATTGTGATTACAAGGGCCATGGCGAATTGTGGTGACAAGTGTCATGGGGCACTGTGATGTCATTGGTCACCTAGGATTGTGATGAAAGGTATCATGGAGCACTGTGATGACAGGGGCCGTGGAGCATTGTGATGACAAATGCCATGGAGCATTGTGATGACAAGTGTCATGGAGCATTGTATGACATTTGCATGGTGCATTAGGATGACAAGAGTTCTGGAGCATTATGATGACAAAGGCATGGAGCATTGTGATTACAGGGGCCATGGAGCTATGTGATGATATGGGCAGGGAACACTGTGATGGCAGGTGTCATGGATCGTTGTGATGACAACTGTCATGGAACATTGTGGTGAGAGGTGTCATGGAGCATTCTGAGTATATAGGCCATGGAGCATTGTGATGTCGGGGTCATGGGAATTGTAATGAAAATTGTCATGGATCATTGTGATGACCAGTGTCCCAGAACATTGTGATGACCAGGTTCATGGAGCATTGTGAAGACAAGGGCCATGGCGAATTGTGATGACAGGTGTCATGGAGCATTTTGATGACAATGGCCATGGAACATTCTGATGACAAGTGTCATGGACCATTGTGATGACACGTGCATGGAGCATTATGATGACAAGAGTTCTGGAGCATTGTGATGACAAGGGCATGGAGCATTGTGATTACAAGGTTCATCGAGCATTGTGATGACAGTGGTCATGGAATGTTGTGATGTCAACAGCCATGGCGCATTGTGAGCACAGGTGTCATGGGGCATTGTAATGACAGTGCTCATGGAGCATTGTGATGAAAGGCATCATGGTGTAATGTGATTACAGGGGCCACGGAGAATGGTGAAAACATAGGGCATGGAGCATTGTGATGACAGGGGTCATGAAATATTGTGACGAAAGTGGTCATGGATCACTGTGATGACAAGTTTCCTGGAACATTGTGATGACACGGTTCAGGGAGCATTGTGAAGACAAGGGCCATGGCGAATTGTGATGACAGATGTCAGGTGGCATTGTGATGATAGTGGTCATCTAGAATTGTGATGAAATGTATCATGGAGCACTGTGATGACAGGGGCCATGGAGCATTGTGATGACAAGTGTCAAGGAGCATTGTGGTGACACGGGAATGGAGCATTATGTTGAAAAGAGTTCTGGAGCGTTGTGATGACTAGTGCATGAAGCATTGTGATTACAGGGGCCATGGAGCATGGTGATGACAAGGGTCATCGAGCATTGTGATGAGAGGGGTCATGGAGCATTGTGATGACAAGGAACATGGCGAATTGTGATGACAGGGTTCATGGGGCATTGTGATGACAGGGGGCCTGGAACATTGTGATGAAAATGGTCCTGGAGCATTGTGATGACAGCGGTCACGGAAAATTGTGATGACAGTAATTATGCAGCATTGTGATGACAGTGGTCGGTGAACATTGTGACGACAAGGTTCATGAAGCATTGTGATGACAAGGGCTTTGAGCATTGTGATGGAATGGGTCATCGTGAATTGTGATGACAGGGGTCATGGAGCATTGCGTTGACATGGGTATGGAGCATTTTAATGAGAAGAGATCTGGAGCATTGTAATGACAAGGGTATGGAGCATTTTGAGTACAGGGGCCAAGGAGCATTGTGCTGACAAGTGCATGGTGCATTGTGATGAGAAGTGGTATGGACCATTGTGATGAAAATGTTACTGGAGCATTGTGAAGAAAGCGGTCATGGATCATTGTGATGACAGGGTTCATGGAGCTTTGTGATGACAAGGACCATGGAGCATGGTGATGACAGGGGTCATGGGGCATTGTGATGACAGGTGGCATTGGGAATTGTGATGAAAGGGTCATGGAGCACTCTGATGAAAGTTTTCCTGGAGCATTGTGATGAAAAGAACCATGGATTATTGTGATGACAAGTGCCATGGAGCATTGTGAGGACAAGTGTCACGGAATATTTTGCGGACAGGAATCATGGAGCATTGTGATGAGTGGGGCAATGGAGCATTGTGATGAAAGACGTCATGGGGCATTGTTATGACAGTGGTCATGGGGCATTGTGATGAAAGGGATCATGGGGCAATGTGATTACAGGGGCCATGGAGCATTGTGAATACATAAGACATAGAGCATTGTGATGAGAGGTGTCATGGAGCATTGTGATGAAAGTGGTCATGGATCATTTTGATGACAAGTGACCTGGAACATTGTGATGACACGGTTCATGGAGCACTGTAATGACAAGGGCAATGGCGAATTGTGATGACAGGGGTCATGGGGAAATGTGATGACAGTGGTCATCTCGAATTGTCATGAAAGGTATCATGGAGCACTGTGATGACAAGGGCTATGGAGCATTGTGATGACATAGGCCATGGAACATTGTGATGACAAGCGTTATGGAGCATTGTGATGACACGGGCATGGAGCATTGTGATGACAAGGGTCATCGAGCATTGTGATGACAGGGGCCCTGGAGCATTGTGTTGACACGAGCATTGAGCAATGTGATGAGAAGAGATCTGCAGCATTGTGATGACAAGGGCATGGAGCATTTTGATTACAGGGGCCAAGGAGCATTGTGCTGACAAGGCATTGTGCACTGTCATGACAAGTGGCATGGAGCATTGTGATGAAAGTTGTAATTGACCATTGTGATTACATGTGTCCTGGAAACTTATGATGACACAGTTCAAGGAGCATTGTGATGACAAGGGCCATGGCGAATTGTGATATAAGGTGTCACGGGGCATTTTGATGACAGTGGTCATCTAGCATTGTGATGAAAGGTATCATGGAGCACTGTGATGACAGGGGCCATGTAGCATTCTGATGACAAAGGCCATGGAGCATTATGATGACACAGGCATGGGACATTATGATGACAAGCGGTCTGGAGCATTGTGATGACAAGGGCATGGAGCATTGTGATTATAGGGGCCATGGAGCATTGTGATGACCATGGCATGGAGCATTGTGATGACATGGGTTATCGAGCATTGTGATGACCAGGGTCTTGGAGCATTGTGTTGACACAGGCATGGAGCATTGTGATGAGAAGAGAACTGGAACATTGTGATGACAAGGGCATGGAGCATTGTGATTATAGGGGCCAAGGAGCACTGTGCTGACAAGGGCATGGTGTATTGTGATGAAAAGGGCATGGAGAATTGTGATGACATGGACAGGGAACATTGTGATCACAGAGGTCATGGAAAATTGTGATGACAAGTGTCATGGAACATTGTGCTGACAGGGATCATGGAGCTTTGTGATGAGAAAGGTTTTCGAGCATTGTGATGACAGGTGTCATGGGGCATTGTGATGACAGTGGTCATGGAGCAGTGTGATGAAAGGTGTCATGGAGCGCTGTGATGACAGCGGCCATGGAGCATTGTGATGAGCAAAGGCAACGGAGCATTGAGATGACAGGGGCAATGGAGCCTTGTGATGAAAACTGTCCTGGAACCTTGTGATGACACGGTTCATGGAGCATTGTGATGGCATGGGCCATGGCGAATTGTGATGACAGGTGTCATGGGGCATTGAGATGACAGAGTGCATGGAGCATTGCAGTGAATGTGGTCATAGAGCATTGTGATGAAAAGCACCATGGAGCATTGTGATGACAAGGGTCATAGAGCATGGTGATGACGCTAGTCATGGAGCATTGTGATAACATGAGATCTGGAGCGTAGTGATGACAAGTGTCATGGAACATTGTGATGAAAGTGATCATGGAGCAATGTGATTACATGGGCCATGCAGCAATGTGAATACATAGGCCATGGAGCATTGTGATGACAGGGGTCATGGAACATTGTGATGAATGTGGTCACGGATCATTGTGATGACAAGTGTCCTGGAACATTGTGATGACATGGCTCATGGAACATTGTGATTACAAGGGCCATGGCGAATTGTGGTGACAAGTGTCATGGGGCACTGTGATGTCATTGGTCACCTAGGATTGTGATGAAAGGTATCATGGAGCACTGTGATGACAGGGGCCGTGGAGCATTGTGATGACAAATGCCATGGAGCATTGTGATGACAAGTGTCATGGAGCATTGTATGACATTTGCATGGTGCATTAGGATGACAAGAGTTCTGGAGCATTATGATGACAAAGGCATGGAGCATTGTGATTACAGGGGCCATGGAGCTATGTGATGATATGGGCAGGGAACACTGTGATGGCAGGTGTCATGGATCGTTGTGATGACAACTGTCATGGAACATTGTGGTGAGAGGTGTCATGGAGCATTCTGAGTATATAGGCCATGGAGCATTGTGATGTCGGGGTCATGGGAATTGTAATGAAAATTGTCATGGATCATTGTGATGACCAGTGTCCCAGAACATTGTGATGACCAGGTTCATGGAGCATTGTGAAGACAAGGGCCATGGCGAATTGTGATGACAGGTGTCATGGAGCATTTTGATGACAATGGCCATGGAACATTCTGATGACAAGTGTCATGGACCATTGTGATGACACGTGCATGGAGCATTATGATGACAAGAGTTCTGGAGCATTGTGATGACAAGGGCATGGAGCATTGTGATTACAAGGTTCATCGAGCATTGTGATGACAGTGGTCATGGAATGTTGTGATGTCAACAGCCATGGCGCATTGTGAGCACAGGTGTCATGGGGCATTGTAATGACAGTGCTCATGGAGCATTGTGATGAAAGGCATCATGGTGTAATGTGATTACAGGGGCCACGGAGAATGGTGAAAACATAGGGCATGGAGCATTGTGATGACAGGGGTCATGAAATATTGTGACGAAAGTGGTCATGGATCACTGTGATGACAAGTTTCCTGGAACATTGTGATGACACGGTTCAGGGAGCATTGTGAAGACAAGGGCCATGGCGAATTGTGATGACAGATGTCAGGTGGCATTGTGATGATAGTGGTCATCTAGAATTGTGATGAAATGTATCATGGAGCACTGTGATGACAGGGGCCATGGAGCATTGTGATGACAAGTGTCAAGGAGCATTGTGGTGACACGGGAATGGAGCATTATGTTGAAAAGAGTTCTGGAGCGTTGTGATGACTAGTGCATGAAGCATTGTGATTACAGGGGCCATGGAGCATGGTGATGACAAGGGTCATCGAGCATTGTGATGAGAGGGGTCATGGAGCATTGTGATGACAAGGAACATGGCGAATTGTGATGACAGGGTTCATGGGGCATTGTGATGACAGGGGGCCTGGAACATTGTGATGAAAATGGTCCTGGAGCATTGTGATGACAGCGGTCACGGAAAATTGTGATGACAGTAATTATGCAGCATTGTGATGACAGTGGTCGGTGAACATTGTGACGACAAGGTTCATGAAGCATTGTGATGACAAGGGCTTTGAGCATTGTGATGGAATGGGTCATCGTGAATTGTGATGACAGGGGTCATGGAGCATTGCGTTGACATGGGTATGGAGCATTTTAATGAGAAGAGATCTGGAGCATTGTAATGACAAGGGTATGGAGCATTTTGAGTACAGGGGCCAAGGAGCATTGTGCTGACAAGTGCATGGTGCATTGTGATGAGAAGTGGTATGGACCATTGTGATGAAAATGTTACTGGAGCATTGTGAAGAAAGCGGTCATGGATCATTGTGATGACAGGGTTCATGGAGCTTTGTGATGACAAGGACCATGGAGCATGGTGATGACAGGGGTCATGGGGCATTGTGATGACAGGTGGCATTGGGAATTGTGATGAAAGGGTCATGGAGCACTCTGATGAAAGTTTTCCTGGAGCATTGTGATGAAAAGAACCATGGATTATTGTGATGACAAGTGCCATGGAGCATTGTGAGGACAAGTGTCACGGAATATTTTGCGGACAGGAATCATGGAGCATTGTGATGAGTGGGGCAATGGAGCATTGTGATGAAAGACGTCATGGGGCATTGTTATGACAGTGGTCATGGGGCATTGTGATGAAAGGGATCATGGGGCAATGTGATTACAGGGGCCATGGAGCATTGTGAATACATAAGACATAGAGCATTGTGATGAGAGGTGTCATGGAGCATTGTGATGAAAGTGGTCATGGATCATTTTGATGACAAGTGACCTGGAACATTGTGATGACACGGTTCATGGAGCACTGTAATGACAAGGGCAATGGCGAATTGTGATGACAGGGGTCATGGGGAAATGTGATGACAGTGGTCATCTCGAATTGTCATGAAAGGTATCATGGAGCACTGTGATGACAAGGGCTATGGAGCATTGTGATGACATAGGCCATGGAACATTGTGATGACAAGCGTTATGGAGCATTGTGATGACACGGGCATGGAGCATTGTGATGACAAGGGTCATCGAGCATTGTGATGACAGGGGCCCTGGAGCATTGTGTTGACACGAGCATTGAGCAATGTGATGAGAAGAGATCTGCAGCATTGTGATGACAAGGGCATGGAGCATTTTGATTACAGGGGCCAAGGAGCATTGTGCTGACAAGGCATTGTGCACTGTCATGACAAGTGGCATGGAGCATTGTGATGAAAGTTGTAATTGACCATTGTGATTACATGTGTCCTGGAAACTTATGATGACACAGTTCAAGGAGCATTGTGATGACAAGGGCCATGGCGAATTGTGATATAAGGTGTCACGGGGCATTTTGATGACAGTGGTCATCTAGCATTGTGATGAAAGGTATCATGGAGCACTGTGATGACAGGGGCCATGTAGCATTCTGATGACAAAGGCCATGGAGCATTATGATGACACAGGCATGGGACATTATGATGACAAGCGGTCTGGAGCATTGTGATGACAAGGGCATGGAGCATTGTGATTATAGGGGCCATGGAGCATTGTGATGACCATGGCATGGAGCATTGTGATGACATGGGTTATCGAGCATTGTGATGACCAGGGTCTTGGAGCATTGTGTTGACACAGGCATGGAGCATTGTGATGAGAAGAGAACTGGAACATTGTGATGACAAGGGCATGGAGCATTGTGATTATAGGGGCCAAGGAGCACTGTGCTGACAAGGGCATGGTGTATTGTGATGAAAAGGGCATGGAGAATTGTGATGACATGGACAGGGAACATTGTGATCACAGAGGTCATGGAAAATTGTGATGACAAGTGTCATGGAACATTGTGCTGACAGGGATCATGGAGCTTTGTGATGAGAAAGGTTTTCGAGCATTGTGATGACAGGTGTCATGGGGCATTGTGATGACAGTTGTCATGGGGCATTGTGATGACAGTGGTCATGGAGCAGTGTGATGAAAGGTGTCATGGAGCGCTGTGATGACAGCGGCCATGGAGCATTGTGATGAGCAAAGGCAACGGAGCATTGAGATGACAGGGGCAATGGAGCCTTGTGATGAAAACTGTCCTGGAACCTTGTGATGACACGGTTCATGGAGCATTGTGATGGCATGGGCCATGGCGAATTGTGATGACAGGTGTCATGGGGCATGGAGATGACAGGGTGCATGGAGCATTGCAGTGAATGTGGTCATAGAGCATTGTGATGAAAAGCACCATGGAGCATTGTGATGACAAGGGTCATAGAGCATGGTGATGACGCTAGTCATGGAGCATTGTGATAACATGAGATCTGGAGCGTAGTGATGACAAGTGTCATGGAACATTGTGATGAAAGTGATCATGGAGCAATGTGATTACATGGGCCATGCAGCAATGTGAATACATAGGCCATGGAGCATTGTGATGACAGGGGTCTTGGAACATTGTGATGAATGTGGTCACGGATCATTGTGATGACAAGTGTCCTGGAACATTGTGATGACATGGCTCATGGAACATTGTGATTACAAGGGCCATGGCGAATTGTGGTGACAAGTGTCATGGGGCACTGTGATGTCATTGGTCACCTAGGATTGTGATGAAAGGTATCATGGAGCACTGTGATGACAGGGGCCGTGGAGCATTGTGATGACAAATGCCATGGAGCATTGTGATGACAAGTGTCATGGAGCATTGTATGACATTTGCATGGTGCATTAGGATGACAAGGGTTCTGGAGCATTATGATGACAAAGGCATGGAGCATTGTGATTACAGGGGCCATGGAGCTATGTGATGACATGGGCAGGGAACACTGTGATGGCAGGTGTCATGGATCGTTGTGATGACAACTGTCATGGAACATTGTGGTGAGAGGTGTCATGGAGCATTCTGAGTACATAGGCCATGGAGCATTGTGATGTCGGGGTCATGGGAATTGTAATGAAAATTGTCATGGATCATTGTGATGACAAGTGTCCCAGAACATTGTGATGACCAGGTTCATGGAGCATTGTGAAGACAAGGGCCATGGCGAATTGTGATGACAGGTGTCATGGAGCATTTTGATGACAATGGCCATGGAACATTCTGATGACAAGTGTCATGGACCATTGTGATGACATGTGCATGGAGCATTATGATGACAAGAGTTCTGGAGCATTGTGATGACAAGGGCATGGAGCATTGTGATTACAAGGTTCATCGAGCATTGTGATGACAGTGGTCATGGAATGTTGTGATGTCAACAGCCATGGTGCATTGTGAGCACAGGTGTCATGGGGCATTGTAATGACAGTGCTCATGGAGCATTGTGATGAAAGGCATCAGGGTGTAATGTGATTACAGGGGACACGGAGAATGGTGAAAACATAGGGCATGGAGCATTGTGATGACAGGGGTCATGAAATATTGTGACGAAAGTGGTCATGGATCACTGTGATGACAAGTTTCCTGGAACATTGTGATGACACGGTTCAGGGAGCATTGGGAAGACAAGGGCCATGGCGAATTGTGATGACAGATGTCAGGTGGCATTGTGATGATAGTGGTCATCTAGAATTGTGATGAAATGTATCATGGAGCACTGTGATGACAGGGGCCATGGAGCATTGTGATGACAAGTGTCAAGGAGCATTGTGGTGACACGGGAATGGAGCATTATGTTGAAAAGAGTTCTGGAGCGTTGTGATGACTAGTGCATGAAGCATTGTGATTACAGGGGCCATGGAGCATGGTGAGGACAAGGGTCATCGAGCATTGTGATGAGAGGGGTCATGGAGCATTGTGATGACAAGGAACATGGCGAATTGTGATGACAGGGTTCATGGGGCATTGTGATGACAGGGGGCATGGAACATTGTGATGAAAATGGTCCTGGAGCATTGTGATGACAGCGGTCACGGAAAATTGTGATGACAGTAATTATGCAGCATTGTGATGACAGTGGTCGGTGAACATTGTGACGACAAGGTTCATGAAGCATTGTGATGACAAGGGCTTTGAGCATTGTGTTGGAATGGGTCATCGTGAATTGTGATGACAGGGGTCATGGAGCATTGCGTTGACATGGGTATGGAGCATTTTAATGAGAAGAGATCTGGAGCATTGTAATGACAAGGGTATGGAGCATTTTGAGTACAGGGGCCAAGGAGCATTGTGCTGACAAGTGCATGGTGCATTGTGATGAGAAGTGGTATGGACCATTGTGATGAAAATGTTACTGGAGCATTGTGAAGAAAGCGGTCATGGATCATTGTGATGACAGGGTTCATGGAGCTTTGTGATGACAAGGACCATGGAGCATGGTGATGACAGGGGTCATGGGGCATTGTGATGACAGGTGGCATTGGGAATTGTGATGAAAGGGTCATGGAGCACTCTGATGAAAGTTTTCCTGGAGCATTGTGATGAAAAGAACCATGGATTATTGTGATGACAAGTGCCATGGAGCATTGTGAGGACAAGTGTCATGGAATATTTTGCTGACAGGAATCATGGAGCATTGTGAAGAGTGGGGCCATGGAGCATGGTGATGAAAGACGTCATGGGGCATTGTTATGACAGTGGTCATGGGGCATTGTGATGAAAGGGATCATGGGGCAATATGATTACAGGGGCCATGGAGCATTGTGAATACATAGGACATAGAGCATTGTGATGAGAGGTGTCATGGAGCATTGTGATGAAAGTGGTCATGGATCATTTTGATGACAAGTGACCTGGAACATTGTGATGACACGGTTCATGGAGCACTGTAATGACAAGGGCAATGGCGAATTGTGATGACAGGTGTCATGGGGAAAGGTGATGACAGTGGTCATCTCGAATTGTCATGAAAGGTATCATGGAGCACTGTGATGACAAGGGCTATGGAGCATTGTGATGACATAGGCCATGGAACATTGTGATGACAAGTGTTATGGAGCATTGTGATGACACGGGCATGGAGCATTGTGATGACAAGGGCCATGGCGAATTGTGATATAAGGTGTCACGGGGCATTTTGATGACAGTGGTCCTCTAGCATTGTGATGAAAGGTATCATGGAGCACTGTGATGACAGGGGCCATGTAGCATTCTGATGACAAAGGCCATGGAGCATTATGATGACACAGGCATGGGACATTTAGATGACAAGCGGTCTGGAGCATTGTGATGACAAGGGCATGGAGCATTGTGATTGTAGGGGCCATGGAGCATTGTGATGACCATGGCATGGAGCATTGTGATGACATGGGTCATCGAGCATTGTGATGACCAGGGTCTTGGAGCATTGTGTTGACACAGGCATGGAGCATTGTGATGAGAAGAGAACTGGAACATTGTGATGACAAGGGCATGGAGCATTGTGATTATAGGGGCCAAGGAGCACTGTGCTGACAAGGGCATGGTGTATTGTGATGAAAAGGGCATGGAGAATTGTGATGACATGGACAGGGAACATTGTGATCACAGAGGTCATGGAAAATTGTGATGACAAGTGTCATGGAACATTATGCTGACAGGGATCATGGAGCTTTGTGATGAGAAAGGTTTTCGAGCATTGTGATGACAGGTGTCATGGGGCATTGTGATGACAGTGGTCATGGAGCAGTGTGATGAAAGGTGTCATGGAGCGCTGTGATTACAGGGGCCATGGAGCATTGTGATGAGCAAAGACAACGGAGCATTGAGATGACAGGGGCAATGGAGCCTTGTGATGAAAACTGTCCTGGAACCTTGTGATGACACGGTTCATGGAGCAGTGTGATGGCATGGGCCATGGCGAATTGTGATGACAGGTGTCATGGGGCATTGAGATGACAGAGTGCATGGAGCATTGCAGTGAATGTGGTCATAGAGCATTGTGATGAAAAGCACCATGGAGCATTGTGATGACAAGGGTCATAGAGCATGGTGATGACGCTAGTCATGGAGCATTGTGATAACATGAGATCTGGAGCGTAGTGATGACAAGTGTCATGGAACATTGTGATGAAAGTGATCATGGAGCAATGTGATTACATGGGCCATGCAGCAATGTGAATACATAGGCCATGGAGCATTGTGATGACAGGGGTCATGGAACATTGTGATGAATGTGGTCACAGATCATTGTGATGACAAGTGTCCTGGAACATTGTGATGACATGGCTCATGGAACATTGTGATTACAAGGGCCATGGCGAATTGTGGTGACAAGTGTCATGGGGCACTGTGATGTCATTGGTCACCTAGGATTGTGATGAAAGGTATCATGGAGCACTGTGATGACAGGGGCCGTGGAGCATTGTGATGACAAATGCCATGGAGCATTGTGATGACAAGTGTCATGGAGCATTGTATGACATTTGCATGGTGCATTAGGATGACAAGAGTTCTGGAGCATTATGATGACAAAGGCATGGAGCATTGTGATTACAGGGGCCATGGAGCTATGTGATGATATGGGCAGGGAACACTGTGATGGCAGGTGTCATGGATCGTTGTGATGACAACTGTCATGGAACATTGTGGTGAGAGGTGTCATGGAGCATTCTGAGTATATAGGCCATGGAGCATTGTGATGTCGGGGTCATGGGAATTGTAATGAAAATTGTCATGGATCATTGTGATGACCAGTGTCCCAGAACATTGTGATGACCAGGTTCATGGAGCATTGTGAAGACAAGGGCCATGGCGAATTGTGATGACAGGTGTCATGGAGCATTTTGATGACAATGGCCATGGAACATTCTGATGACAAGTGTCATGGACCATTGTGATGACACGTGCATGGAGCATTATGATGACAAGAGTTCTGGAGCATTGTGATGACAAGGGCATGGAGCATTGTGATTACAAGGTTCATCGAGCATTGTGATGACAGTGGTCATGGAATGTTGTGATGTCAACAGCCATGGCGCATTGTGAGCACAGGTGTCATGGGGCATTGTAATGACAGTGCTCATGGAGCATTGTGATGAAAGGCATCATGGTGTAATGTGATTACAGGGGCCACGGAGAATGGTGAAAACATAGGGCATGGAGCATTGTGATGACAGGGGTCATGAAATATTGTGACGAAAGTGGTCATGGATCACTGTGATGACAAGTTTCCTGGAACATTGTGATGACACGGTTCAGGGAGCATTGTGAAGACAAGGGCCATGGCGAATTGTGATGACAGATGTCAGGTGGCATTGTGATGATAGTGGTCATCTAGAATTGTGATGAAATGTATCATGGAGCACTGTGATGACAGGGGCCATGGAGCATTGTGATGACAAGTGTCAAGGAGCATTGTGGTGACACGGGAATGGAGCATTATGTTGAAAAGAGTTCTGGAGCGTTGTGATGACTAGTGCATGAAGCATTGTGATTACAGGGGCCATGGAGCATGGTGATGACAAGGGTCATCGAGCATTGTGATGAGAGGGGTCATGGAGCATTGTGATGACAAGGAACATGGCGAATTGTGATGACAGGGTTCATGGGGCATTGTGATGACAGGGGGCCTGGAACATTGTGATGAAAATGGTCCTGGAGCATTGTGATGACA
Organism: Balaenoptera physalus; assembly: GCF_965194825.1. Taxonomy (NCBI): domain Eukaryota; kingdom Metazoa; phylum Chordata; class Mammalia; order Artiodactyla; family Balaenopteridae; genus Balaenoptera; species Balaenoptera physalus. The sequence goes on along the minus strand of NW_028125684.1, from coordinate 61,624 downwards.
GCGGTCACGGAAAATTGTGATGACAGTAATTATGCAGCATTGTGATGACAGTGGTCGGTGAACATTGTGACGACAAGGTTCATGAAGCATTGTGATGACAAGGGCTTTGAGCATTGTGATGGAATGGGTCATCGTGAATTGTGATGACAGGGGTCATGGAGCATTGCGTTGACATGGGTATGGAGCATTTTAATGAGAAGAGATCTGGAGCATTGTAATGACAAGGGTATGGAGCATTTTGAGTACAGGGGCCAAGGAGCATTGTGCTGACAAGTGCATGGTGCATTGTGATGAGAAGTGGTATGGACCATTGTGATGAAAATGTTACTGGAGCATTGTGAAGAAAGCGGTCATGGATCATTGTGATGACAGGGTTCATGGAGCTTTGTGATGACAAGGACCATGGAGCATGGTGATGACAGGGGTCATGGGGCATTGTGATGACAGGTGGCATTGGGAATTGTGATGAAAGGGTCATGGAGCACTCTGATGAAAGTTTTCCTGGAGCATTGTGATGAAAAGAACCATGGATTATTGTGATGACAAGTGCCATGGAGCATTGTGAGGACAAGTGTCACGGAATATTTTGCGGACAGGAATCATGGAGCATTGTGATGAGTGGGGCAATGGAGCATTGTGATGAAAGACGTCATGGGGCATTGTTATGACAGTGGTCATGGGGCATTGTGATGAAAGGGATCATGGGGCAATGTGATTACAGGGGCCATGGAGCATTGTGAATACATAAGACATAGAGCATTGTGATGAGAGGTGTCATGGAGCATTGTGATGAAAGTGGTCATGGATCATTTTGATGACAAGTGACCTGGAACATTGTGATGACACGGTTCATGGAGCACTGTAATGACAAGGGCAATGGCGAATTGTGATGACAGGGGTCATGGGGAAATGTGATGACAGTGGTCATCTCGAATTGTCATGAAAGGTATCATGGAGCACTGTGATGACAAGGGCTATGGAGCATTGTGATGACATAGGCCATGGAACATTGTGATGACAAGCGTTATGGAGCATTGTGATGACACGGGCATGGAGCATTGTGATGACAAGGGTCATTGAGCATTGTGATGACAGGGGCCCTGGAGCATTGTGTTGACACGAGCATTGAGCAATGTGATGAGAAGAGATCTGCAGCATTGTGATGACAAGGGCATGGAGCATTTTGATTACAGGGGCCAAGGAGCATTGTGCTGACAAGGCATTGTGCACTGTCATGACAAGTGGCATGGAGCATTGTGATGAAAGTTGTAATTGACCATTGTGATTACATGTGTCCTGGAAACTTATGATGACACAGTTCAAGGAGCATTGTGATGACAAGGGCCATGGCGAATTGTGATATAAGGTGTCACGGGGCATTTTGATGACAGTGGTCATCTAGCATTGTGATGAAAGGTATCATGGAGCACTGTGATGACAGGGGCCATGTAGCATTCTGATGACAAAGGCCATGGAGCATTATGATGACACAGGCATGGGACATTATGATGACAAGCGGTCTGGAGCATTGTGATGACAAGGGCATGGAGCATTGTGATTATAGGGGCCATGGAGCATTGTGATGACCATGGCATGGAGAATTGTGATGACATGGGTCATCGAGCATTGTGATGACCAGGGTCTTGGAGCATTGTGTTGACACAGGCATGGAGCATTGTGATGAGAAGAGAACTGGAACATTGTGATGACAAGGGCATGGAGCATTGTGATTATAGGAGCCAAGGAGCACTGTGCTGACAAGGGCATGGTGTATTGTGATGAAAAGGGCATGGAGAATTGTGATGACATGGACAGGGACCATTGTGATCACAGAGGTCATGGAAAATTGTGATGACAAGTGTCATGGAACATTGTGCTGACAGAGATCATGGAGCTTTGTGATGAGAAAGGTTTTCGAGCATTGTGATGACAGGTGTCATGGGGCATTGTGATGACAGTGGTCATGGAGCAGTGTGATGAAAGGTGTCATGGAGCGCTGTGATTACAGGGGCCATGGAGCATTGTGATGAGCAAAGGCAACGGAGCATTGAGATGACAGGGGCAATGGAGCCTTGTGATGAAAACTGTCCTGGAACCTTGTGATGACACGGTTCATGGAGCATTGTGATGGCATGGGCCATGGCGAATTGTGATGACAGGTGTCATGGGGCATTGAGATGACAGAGTGCATGGAGCATTGCAGTGAATGTGGTCATAGAGCATTGTGATGAAAAGCACCATGGAGCATTGTGATGACAAGGGTCATAGAGCATGGTGATGACGCTAGTCATGGAGCATTGTGATAACATGAGATCTGGAGCGTAGTGATGACAAGTGTCATGGAACATTGTGATGAAAGTGATCATGGAGCAATGTGATTACATGGGCCATGCAGCAATGTGAATACATAAGCCATGGAGCATTGTGATGACAGGGGTCATGGAACATTGTGATGAATGTGGTCACGGATCATTGTGATGACAAGTGTCCTGGAACATTGTGATGACATGGCGCATGGAACATTGTGATTACAAGGGCCATGGCGAATTGTGGTGACAAGTGTCATGGGGCACTGTGATGTCATTGGTCACCTAGGATTGTGATGAAAGGTATCATGGAGCACTGCGATGACAGGGGCCGTGGAGCATTGTGATGACAAATGCCATGGAGCATTGTGATGACAAGTGTCATGGAGCATGGTATGACATTTGCATGGTGCATTATGATGACAAGAGTTCTGGAGCATTATGATGACAAAGGCATGGAGCATTGTGATTACAGGGGCCATGGAGCTATGTGATGACATGGGCAGGGAACACTGTGATGGCAGGTGTCATGGATCATTGTGATGACAACTGTCATGGAACATTGTGGTGAGAGGTGTCATGGAGCATTCTGAGTACATAGGCCATGGAGCATTGTGATGTCGGGGTCATGGGAATTGTAATGAAAATTGTCATGGATCATTGTGATGACAAGTGTCCCAGAACATTGTGATGACCAGGTTCATGGAGCATTGTGAAGACAAGGGCCATGGCGAATTGTGATGACAGGTGTCATGGAGCATTTTGATGACAATGGCCATGGAACATTCTGATGACAAGTGTCATGGACCATTGTGATGACACGTGCATGGAGCATTATGATGACAAGAGTTCTGGAGCATTGTGATGACAAGGGCATGGAGCATTGTGATTACAAGGTTCATCGAGCATTGTGATGACAGTGGTCATGGAATGTTGTGATGTCAACAGCCATGGTGCATTGTGAGCACAGGTGTCATGGGGCATTGTAATGACAGTGCTCATGGAGCATTGTGATGAAAGGCATCAGGGTGTAATGTGATTACAGGGGACACGGAGAATGGTGAAAACATAGGGCATGGAGCATTGTGATGACAGGGGTCATGAAATATTGTGACGAAAGTGGTCATGGATCACTGTGATGACAAGTTTCCTGGAACATTGTGATGACACGGTTCAGGGAGCATTGGGAAGACAAGGGCCATGGCGAATTGTGATGACAGATGTCAGGTGGCATTGTGATGATAGTGGTCATCTAGAATTGTGATGAAATGTATCATGGAGCACTGTGATGACAGGGGCCATGGAGCATTGTGATGACAAGTGTCAAGGAGCATTGTGGTGACACGGGAATGGAGCATTATGTTGAAAAGAGTTGTGGAGCGTTGTGATGACTAGTGCATGAAGCATTGTGATTACAGGGGCCATGGAGCATGGTGAGGACAAGGGTCATCGAGCATTGTGATGAGAGGGGTCATGGAGCATTGTGATGACAAGGAACATGGCGAATTGTGATGACAGGGTTCATGGGGCATTGTGATGACAGGGGGCATGGAACATTGTGATGAAAATGGTCCTGGAGCATTGTGATGACAGCGGTCACGGAAAATTGTGATGACAGTAATTATGCAGCATTGTGATGACTAGGGTCATGGAGCATTGTGATGACAGTGGTCGGTGAACATTGCGACGACAAGGTTCATGAAGCATTGTGATGACAGGGGTCAGTGAACATTGTGACGACAAGGTTCATGAAGCATTGTGATGACAAGGGCTTTGAGCATTGTGATGGAATGGGTCATCGTGAATTGTGATGACAGGGGTCATGGAGCATTGCGTTGACATGGGTATGGAGCATTTTAATGAGAAGAGATCTGGAGCATTGTAATGACAAGGGTATGGAGCATTTTGAATACAGGGGCCAAGGAGCATTGTGCTGACAAGTGCATGGTGCATTGTGATGAGAAGTGGTATGGACCATTGTGATGAAAATGTTACTGGAGCATTGTGAAGAAAGCGGTCATGGATCATTGTGATGACAGGGTTCATGGAGCTTTGTGATGACAAGGACCATGGAGCATGGTGATGACAGGGGTCATGGGGCATTGTGATGACAGGTGGCATTGGGAATTGTGATGAAAGGGTCATGGAGCACTCTGATGAAAGTTTTCCTGGAGCATTGTGATGAAAAGAACCATGGATTATTGTGATGACAAGTGCCATGGAGCATTGTGAGGACAAGTGTCACGAAATATTTTGCGGACAGGAATCATGGAGCATTGTGATGAGTGGGGCAATGGAGCATTGTGATGAAAGACGTCATGGGGCATTATTATGACAGTGGTCATGGGGCATTGTGACTAAAGGGATCATGGGGCAATGTGATTACAGGGGCCATGGAGCATTGTGAATACTTAGGACATAGAGCATTGTGATGAGAGGTGTCATGGAGCATTGTGATGAAAGTGGTCATGTATCATTTTGATGACAAGTGACCTGGAACATTGTGATGACACGGTTCATGGAGCACTGTAATGACAAGGGCAATGGCAAATTGTGATGACAGGTGTCATGGGGAAAGGTGATGACAGTGCTCATCTCGAATGGTCATGAAAGGTATCATGGAGCACTGTGATGACAAGGGCTATGGAGCATTGTGATGACATAGGCCATGGAACATTGTGATGACAAGTGTTATGGAGCATTGTGATGACACGGGCATGGAGCATTGTGATGACAAGGGTCATCGAGCATTGTGATGACAGGGGCCCTGGAGCATTGTGTTGACACGAGCATTGAGCAATGTGATGAGAAGAGATCTGGAGCATTGTGATGACAAGGGCATGGAGCATTTTGATTACAGGGGCCAAGGAGCATTGTGCTGACAAGGCATTGTGCACTGTCATGACAAGTGGCATGGAGCATTGTGATGAAAGTTGTAATTGACCATTGTGATTACATGTGTCCTGGAAACTTATGATGACACAGTTCAAGGAGCATTGTGATGACAAGGGCCATGGCGAATTGTGATATAAGGTGTCACGGGGCATTTTGATGACAGTGGTCATCTAGCATTGTGATGAAAGGTATCACGGAGCACTGTGATGACAGGGGCCATGTAGCATTCTGATGACAAAGGCCATGGAGCATTATGATGACACAGGCATGGGACATTATGATGACAAGCGGTCTGGAGCATTGTGATGACAAGGGCATGGAGCATTGTGATTATAGGGGCCATGGAGCATTGTGATGACCATGGCATGGAGAATTGTGATGACATGGGTCATCGAACATTGTGATGACCAGGGTCTTGGAGCATTGTGTTGACACAGGCATGGAGCATTGTGATGAAAAGAGAACTGGAACATTGTGATGACAAGGGCATGGAGCATTGTGATTATCGGGGACAAGGAGCACTGTGCTGACAAGGGCATGGTGTATTGTGATGAAAAGGGCATGGAGAATTGTGATGACATGGACAGGGAATATTGTGATCACAGAGGTCATGGAAAATTGTGATGACAAGTGTCATGGAACATTGTGCTGACAGGGATCATGGAGCTTTGTGATGAGAAATGTTTTCGAGCAGTGTGATGAAAGGTGTCATGGAGCGCTGTGATGACAGCGGCCATGGAGCATTGTGATGAGCAAAGGCAACGGAGCATTGAGATGACAGGGGCAATGGAGCCTTGTGATGAAAACTGTCCTGGAACCTTGTGATGACACGGTTCATGGAGCATTGTGATGGCATGGGCCATGGCGAATTGTGATGACAGGTGTCATGGGGCATTGAGATGACAGGGTGCATGGAGCATTGCAGTGAATGTGGTCATAGAGCATTGTGATGAAAAGCACCATGGAGCATTGTGATGACAAGGGTCATAGAGCATGGTGATGACGCTAGTCATGGAGCATTGTGATAACATGAGATTTGGAGTGTAGTGATGACAAGTGTCATGGAACATTGTGATGAAAGTGATCATGGAGCAATGTGATTACATGGGCCATGCAGCAATGTGAATACATAGGCCATGGAGCATTGTGATGACAGGGGTCATGGAACATTGTGATGAATGTGGTCACGGATCATTGTGATGACAAGTGTCCTGGAACATTTTGATGACATGGCTCATGGAACATTGTGATTACAAGGGCCATGGCGAATTGTGGTGACAAGTGTCATGGGGCACTGTGATGTCATTGGTCACCTAGGATTGTGATGAAAGGTATCATGGAGCACTGTGATGACAGGGGCCATGGAGCATTGTGATGACAAATGCCATGGAGCATTGTGATGACAAGTGTCATGGAGCATTGTATGACATTTGCATGGTGCATTAGGATGACAAGAGTTCTGGAGCATTATGATGACAAAGGCATGGAGCATTGTGATTACAGGGGCCATGGAGCTATGTGATGACATGGGCAGGGAACACTGTGATGGCAGGTGTCATGGATCGTTGTGATGACAACTGTCATGGAACATTGTGGTGAGAGGTGTCATGGAGCATTCTGAGTACATAGGCCATGGAGCATTGTGATGTCGGGGTCATGGGAATTGTAATGAAAATTGTCATGGATCATTGTGATGACAAGTGTCCCAGAACATTGTGATGACCAGGTTCATGGAGCATTGTGAAGACAAGGGCCATGGCGAATTGTGATGACAGGTATCATGGAGCATTTTGATGACAATGGCCATGGAACATTCTGATGACAAGTGTCATGGACCATTGTGATGACACGTGCATGGAGCATTATGATGACAAGAGTTCTGGAGCATTGTGATGACAAGGGCATGGAGCATTGTGATTACAAGGTTCATCGAGCATTGTGATGACAGTGGTCATGGAATGTTGTGATGTCAACAGCCATGGCGCATTGTGAGCACAGGTGTCATGGGGCATTGTAATGACAGTGCTCATGGAGCATTGTGATGAAAGGCATCATGGTGTAATGTGATTACAGGGGCCACGGAGAATGGTGAAAACATAGGGCATGGAGCATTGTGATGACAGGGGTCATGAAATATTGTGACGAAAGTGGTCATGGATCACTGTGATGACAAGTTTCCTGGAACATTGTGATGACACGGTTCAGGGAGCATTGTGAAGACAAGGGCCATGGCGAATTGTGATGACAGATGTCAGGTGGCATTGTGATGATAGTGGTCATCTAGAATTGTGATGAAATGTATCATGGAGCACTGTGATGACAGGGGCCATGGAGCATTGTGATGACAAGTGTCAAGGAGCATTGTGGTGACACGGGAATGGAGCATTATGTTGAAAAGAGTTCTGGAGCGTTGTGATGACTAGTGCATGAAGCATTGTGATTACAGGGGCCATGGAGCATGGTGATGACAAGGGTCATCGAGCATTGTGATGAGAGGGGTCATGGAGCATTGTGATGACAAGGAACATGGCGAATTGTGATGACAGGGTTCATGGGGCATTGTGATGACAGGGGGCCTGGAACATTGTGATGAAAATGGTCCTGGAGCATTGTGATGACAGCGGTCACGGAAAATTGTGATGACAGTAATTATGCAGCATTGTGATGACTAGGGTCATGGAGCATTGTGATGACAGTGGTCGGTGAACATTGTGACGACAAGGTTCATGAAGCATTGTGATGACAGGGGTCAGTGAACATTGTGACGACAAGGTTCATGAAGCATTGTGATGACAAGGGCTTTGAGCATTGTGATGGAATGGGTCATCGTGAATTGTGATGACAGGGGTCATGGAGCATTGCGTTGACATGGGTATGGAGCATTTTAATGAGAAGAGATCTGGAGCATTGTAATGACAAGGGTATGGAGCATTTTGAGTACAGGGGCCAAGGAGCATTGTGCTGACAAGTGCATGGTGCATTGTGATGAGAAGTGGTATGGACCATTGTGATGAAAATGTTACTGGAGCATTGTGAAGAAAGCGGTCATGGATCATTGTGATGACAGGGTTCATGGAGCTTTGTGATGACAAGGACCATGGAGCATGGTGATGACAGGGGTCATGGGGCATTGTGATGACAGGTGGCATTGGGAATTGTGATGAAAGGGTCATGGAGCACTCTGATGAAAGTTTTCCTGGAGCATTGTGATGAAAAGAACCATGGATTATTGTGATGACAAGTGCCATGGAGCATTGTGAGGACAAGTGTCACGGAATATTTTGCGGACAGGAATCATGGAGCATTGTGATGAGTGGGGCAATGGAGCATTGTGATGAAAGACGTCATGGGGCATTGTTATGACAGTGGTCATGGGGCATTGTGATGAAAGGGATCATGGGGCAATGTGATTACAGGGGCCATGGAGCATTGTGAATACATAAGACATAGAGCATTGTGATGAGAGGTGTCATGGAGCATTGTGATGAAAGTGGTCATGGATCATTTTGATGACAAGTGACCTGGAACATTGTGATGACACGGTTCATGGAGCACTGTAATGACAAGGGCAATGGCGAATTGTGATGACAGGTGTCATGGGGAAAGGTGATGACAGTGGTCATCTCGAATTGTCATGAAAGGTATCATGGAGCACTGTGATGACAAGGGCTATGGAGCATTGTGATGACATAGGCCATGGAACATTGTGATGACAAGTGTTATGGAGCATTGTGATGACACGGGCATGGAGCATTGTGATGACAAGGGTCATCGAGCATTGTGATGACAGGGGCCATGGAGCATTGTGTTGACACGAGCATTGAGCAATGTGATGAGAAGAGATCTGGAGCATTGTGATGACAAGGGCATGGAGCATTTTGATTACAGGGGCCAAGGAGCATTGTGCTGACAAGGCATTGTGCACTGTCATGACAAGTGGCATGGAGCATTGTGATGAAAGTTGTAATTGACCATTGTGATTACATGTGTCCTGGAAACTTATGATGACACAGTTCAAGGAGCATTGTGATGACAAGGGCCATGGCGAATTGTGATATAAGGTGTCACGGGGCATTTTGATGACAGTGGTCCTCTAGCATTGTGATGAAAGGTATCATGGAGCACTGTGATGACAGGGGCCATGTAGCATTCTGATGACAAAGGCCATGGAGCATTATGATGACACAGGCATGGGACATTTAGATGACAAGCGGTCTGGAGCATTGTGATGACAAGGGCATGGAGCATTGTGATTATAGGGGCCATGGAGCATTGTGATGACCATGGCATGGAGCATTGTGATGACATGGGTCATCGAGCATTGTGATGACCAGGGTCTTGGAGCATTGTGTTGACACAGGCATGGAGCATTGTGATGAGAAGAGAACTGGAACATTGTGATGACAAGGGCATGGAGCATTGTGATTATAGGGGCCAAGGAGCACTGTGCTGACAAGGGCATGGTGTATTGTGATGAAAAGGGCATGGAGAATTGTGATGACATGGACAGGGAACATTGTGATCACAGAGGTCATGGAAAATTGTGATGACAAGTGTCATGGAACATTGTGCTGACAGGGATCATGGAGCTTTGTGATGAGAAAGGTTTTCGAGCATTGTGATGACAGGTGTCATGGGGCATTGTGATGACAGTGGTCATGGAGCAGTGTGATGAAAGGTGTCATGGAGCGCTGTGATTACAGGGGCCATGGAGCATTGTGATGAGCAAAGGCAACGGAGCATTGAGATGACAGGGGCAATGGAGCCTTGTGATGAAAACTGTCCTGGAACCTTGTGATGACACGGTTCATGGAGCAGTGTGATGGCATGTGCCATGGCGAATTGTGATGACAGGTGTCATGGGGCATTGAGATGACAGAGTGCATGGAGCATTGCAGTGAATGTGGTCATAGAGCATTGTGATGAAAAGCACCATGGAGCATTGTGATGACAAGGGTCATAGAGCATGGTGATGACGCTAGTCATGGAGCATTGTGATAACATGAGATCTGGAGCGTAGTGATGACAAGTGTCATGGAACATTGTGATGAAAGTGATCATGGAGCAATGTGATTACATGGGCCATGCAGCAATGTGAATACATAGGCCATGGAGCATTGTGATGACAGGGGTCATGGAACATTGTGATGAATGTGGTCACGGATCATTGTGATGACAAGTGTCCTGGAACATTGTGATGACATGGCTCATGGAACATTGTGATTACAAGGGCCATGGCGAATTGTGGTGACAAGTGTCATGGGGCACTGTGATGTCATTGGTCACCTAGGATTGTGATGAAAGGTATCATGGAGCACTGTGATGACAGGGGCCGTGGAGCATTGTGATGACAAATGCCATGGAGCATTGTGATGACAAGTGTCATGGAGCCTTGTATGACATTTGCATGGTGCATTAGGATGACAAGAGTTCTGGAGCATTATGATGACAAAGGCATGGAGCATTGTGATTACAGGGGCCATGGAGCTATGTGATGACATGGGCAGGGAACACTGTGATGGCAGGTGTCATGGATCGTTGTGATGACAACTGTCATGGAACATTGTGGTGAGAGGTTTCATGGAGCATTCTGAGTATATAGGCCATGGAGCATTGTGATGTCGGGGTCATGGGAATTGTAATGAAAATTGTCATGGATCATTGTGATGACAAGTGTCCCAGAACATTGTGATGACCAGGTTCATGGAGCATTGTGAAGACAAGGGCCATGGCGAATTGTGATGACAGGTGTCATGGAGCATTTTGATGACAATGGCCATGGAACATTCTGATGACAAGTGTCATGGACCATTGTGATGACACGTGCATGGAGCATTATGATGACAAGAGTTCTGGAGCATTGTGATGACAAGGGCATGGAGCATTGTGATTACAAGGTTCATCGAGCATTGTGATGACAGTGGTCATGGAATGTTGTGATGTCAACAGCCATGGCGCATTGTGAGCACAGGTGTCATGGGGCATTGTAATGACAGTGCTCATGGAGCATTGTGATGAAAGGCATCATGGTGTAATGTGATTACAGGGGCCACGGAGAATGGTGAAAACATAGGGCATGGAGCATTGTGATGACAAGGGTCATGAAATATTGTGACGAAAGTGGTCATGGATCACTGTGATGACAAGTTTCCTGGAACATTGTGATGACACGGTTCAGGGAGCATTGTGAAGACAAGGGCCATGGCGAATTGTGATGACAGATGTCAGGTGGCATTGTGATGATAGTGGTCATCTAGAATTGTGATGAAATGTATCATGGAGCACTGTGATGACAGGGGCCATGGAGCATTGTGATGACAAGTGTCAAGGAGCATTGTGGTGACACGGGAATGGAGCATTATGTTGAAAAGAGTTGTGGAGCGTTGTGATGACTAGTGCATGAAGCATTGTGATTACAGGGGCCATGGAGCATGGTGATGACAAGGGTCATCGAGCATTGTGATGACAAGGAACATGGCGAATTGTGATGAAAGGGTTCATGGGGCATTGTGATGACACGGGGCATGGAACATTGTGATGAAAATGGTCCTGGAGCATTGTGATGACAGCGGTCACGGAAAATTGTGATGACAGTAATTATGCAGCATTGTGATGACAGTGGTCGGTGAACATTGTGACGACAAGGTTCATGAAGCATTGTGATGACAAGGGCTTTGAGCATTGTGATGGAATGGGTCATCGTGAATTGTGATGACAGGGGTCATGGAGCATTGCGTTGACATGGGTATGGAGCATTTTAATGAGAAGAGATCTGGAGCATTGTAATGACAAGGGTATGGAGCATTTTGAGTACAGGGGCCAAGGAGCATTGTGCTGACAAGTGCATGGTGCATTGTGATGAGAAGTGGTATGGACCATTGTGATGAAAATGTTACTGGAGCATTGTGAAGAAAGCGGTCATGGATCATTGTGATGACAGGGTTCATGGAGCTTTGTGATGACAAGGACCATGGAGCATGGTGATGACAGGGGTCATGGGGCATTGTGATGACAGGTGGCATTGGGAATTGTGATGAAAGGGTCATGGAGCACTCTGATGAAAGTTTTCCTGGAGCATTGTGATGAAAAGAACCATGGATTATTGTGATGACAAGTGCCATGGAGCATTGTGAGGACAAGTGTCACGGAATATTTTGCGGACAGGAATCATGGAGCATTGTGATGAGTGGGGCAATGGAGCATTGTGATGAAAGACGTCATGGGGCATTGTTATGACAGTGGTCATGGGGCATTGTGATGAAAGGGATCATGGGGCAATGTGATTACAGGGGCCATGGAGCATTGTGAATACATAAGACATAGAGCATTGTGATGAGAGGTGTCATGGAGCATTGTGATGAAAGTGGTCATGGATCATTTTGATGACAAGTGACCTGGAACATTGTGATGACACGGTTCATGGAGCACTGTAATGACAAGGGCAATGGCGAATTGTGATGACAGGGGTCATGGGGAAATGTGATGACAGTGGTCATCTCGAATTGTCATGAAAGGTATCATGGAGCACTGTGATGACAAGGGCTATGGAGCATTGTGATGACATAGGCCATGGAACATTGTGATGACAAGCGTTATGGAGCATTGTGATGACACGGGCATGGAGCATTGTGATGACAAGGGTCATCGAGCATTGTGATGACAGGGGCCCTGGAGCATTGTGTTGACACGAGCATTGAGCAATGTGATGAGAAGAGATCTGGAGCATTGTGATGACAAGGGCATGGAGCATTTTGATTACAGGGGCCAAGGAGCATTGTGCTGACAAGGCATTGTGCAATGTCATGACAAGTGGCATGGAGCATTGTGATGAAAGTTGTAATTGACCATTGTGATTACATGTGTCCTGGAAACTTATGATGACACAGTTCAAGGAGCATTGTGATGACAAGGGCCATGGCGAATTGTGATATAAGGTGTCACGGGGCATTTTGATGACAGTGGTCATCTAGCATTGTGATGAAAGGTATCATGGAGCACTGTGATGACAGGGGCCATGTAGCATTCTGATGACAAAGGCCATGGAGCATTATGATGACACAGGCATGGGACATTATGATGACAAGCGGTCTGGAACATTGTGATGACAAGGGCATGGAGCATTGTGATTATAGGGGCCATGGAGCATTGTGATGACCATGGCATGGAGAATTGTGATGACATGGGTCATCGAGCATTGTGATGACCAGGGTCTTGGAGCATTGTGTTGACACAGGCATGGAGCATTGTGATGAGAAGAGAACTGGAACATTGTGATGACAAGGGCATGGAGCATTGTGATTATAGGGGCCAAGGAGCACTGTGCTGACAAGGGCATGGTGTATTGTGATGAAAAGGGCATGGAGAATTGTGATGACATGGACAGGGAACATTGTGATCACAGAGGTCATGGAAAATTGTGATGACAAGTGTCATGGAACATTGTGCTGACAGAGATCATGGAGCTTTGTGATGAGAAAGGTTTTCGAGCATTGTGATGACAGGTGTCATGGGGCATTGTGATGACAGTGGTCATGGAGCAGTGTGATGAAAGGTGTCATGGAGCGCTGTGATTACAGGGGCCATGGAGCATTGTGATGAGCAAAGGCAACGGAGCATTGAGATGACAGGGGCAATGGAGCCTTGTGATGAAAACTGTCCTGGAACCTTGTGATGACACGGTTCATGGAGCATTGTGATGGCATGGGCCATGGCGAATTGTGATGACAGGTGTCATGGGGCATTGAGATGACAGGGTGCATGGAGCATTGCAGTGAATGTGGTCATAGAGCATTGTGATGAAAAGCACCATGGAGCATTGTGATGACAAGGGTCATAGAGCATGGTGATGACGCTAGTCATGGAGCATTGTGATAACATGAGATCTGGAGCGTAGTGATGACAAGTGTCATGGAACATTGTGATGAAAGTGATCATGGAGCAATGTGATTACATGGGCCATGCAGCAATGTGAATACATAGGCCATGGAGCATTGTGATGACAGGGGTCATGGAACATTGTGATGAATGTGGTCACGGATCATTGTGATGACAAGTGTCCTGGAACATTGTGATGACATGGCTCATGGAACATTGTGATTGCAAGGGCCATGGCGAATTGTGGTGACAAGTGTCATGGGGCACTGTGATGTCATTGGTCACCTAGGATTGTGATGAAAGGTATCATGGAGCACTGTGATGACAGGGGCCGTGGAGCATTGTGATGACAAATGCCATGGAGCATTGTGATGACAAGTGTCATGGAGCATTGTATGACATTTGCATGGTGCATTAGGATGACAAGAGTTCTGGAGCATTATGATGACAAAGGCATGGAGCATTGTGATTACAGGGGCCATGGAGCTATGTGATGAAATGGGCAGGGAACACTGTGATGGCAGGTGTCATGGATCGTTGTGATGACAACTGTCATGGAACATTGTGGTGAGAGGTGTCATGGAGCATTCTGAGTACATAGGCCATGGAGCATTGTGATGTCGGGGTCATGGGAATTGTAGTGAAAATTGTCATGGATCATTGTGATGACAAGTGTCCCAGAACATTGTGATGACCAGGTTCATGGAGCATTGTGAAGACAAGGGCCATGGCGAATTGTGATGACAGGTGTCATGGAGCATTTTGATGACAATGGCCATGGAACATTCTGATGACAAGTGTCATGGACCATTGTGATGACACGTGCATGGAGCATTATGATGACAAGAGTTCTGGAGCATTGTGATGACAAGTGCATGGAGCATTGTGATTACAAGGTTCATCGAGCATTGTGATGAGAGTGGTCATGGAATGTTGTGATGTCAACAGCCATGGCGCATTGTGAGCACAGGTGTCATGGGGCATTGTAATGACAGTGCTCATGGAGCATTGTGATGAAAGGCATCATGGTGTAATGTGATTACAGGGGCCACGGAGAATGGTGAAAACATAGGGCATGGAGCATTGTGATGACAGGGTTCATGAAATATTGTGACGAAAGTGGTCATGGATCACTGTGATGACAAGTTTCCTGGAACATTGTGATGACACGGTTCAGGGAGCATTGTGAAGACAAGGGCCATGGCGAATTGTGATGACAGATGTCAGGTGGCATTGTGATGATAGTGGTCATCTAGAATTGTGATGAAATGTATCATGGAGCACTGTGATGACAGGGGCCATGGAGCATTGTGATGACAAGTGTCAAGGAGCATTGTGGTGACACGGGAATGGAGCATTATGTTGAAAAGAGTTCTGGAGCGTTGTGATGACTAGTGCATGAAGCATTGTGATTACAGGGGCCATGGAGCATGGTGATGACAAGGGTCATCGAGCATTGTGATGACAAGGAACATGGCGAATTGTGATGACAGGGTTCATGGGGCATTGTGATGACAGGGGGCATGGAACATTGTGATGAAAATGGTCCTGGAGCATTGTGATGACAGCGGTCACGGAAAATTGTGATGACAGTAATTATGCAGCATTGTGATGACTAGGGTCATGGAGCATTGTGATGACAGTGGTCGGTGAACATTGTGACAACAAGGTTCATGATGCATTGTGATGACAGGGGTCAGTGAACATTGTGACGACAAGGTTCATGAAGCATTGTGATGACAAGGGCTTTGAGCATTGTGATGGAATGGGTCATCGTGAATTGTGATGACAGGGGTCATGGAGCATTGCGTTGACATGGGTATGGAGCATTTTAATGAGAAGAGATCTGGAGCATTGTAATGACAAGGGTATGGAGCATTTTGAGTACAGGGGCCAAGGAGCATTGTGCTGACAAGTGCATGGTGCATTGTGATGAGAAGTGGTATGGACCATTGTGATGAAAATGTTACTGGAGCATTGTGAAGAAAGCGGTCATGGATCATTGTGATGACAGGGTTCATGGAGCTTTGTGATGACAAGGACCATGGAGCATGGTGATGACAGGGGTCATGGGGCATTGTGATGACAGGTGGCATTGGGAATTGTGATGAAAGGGTCATGGAGCACTCTGATGAAAGTTTTCCTGGAGCATTGTGATGAAAAGAACCATGGATTATTGTGATGACAAGTGCCATGGAGCATTGTGAGGACAAGTGTCACGGAATATTTTGCTGACAGGAATCATGGAGCATTGTGATGAGTGGGGCCATGGAGCATTGTGATGAAAGACGTCATGGGGCATTGTTATGACAGTGGTCATGGGGCATTGTGATGAAAGGGATCATGGGGCAATGTGATTACAGGGGCCATGGAGCATTGTGAATACATAAGACATAGAGCATTGTGATGAGAGGTGTCATGGAGCATTGTGATGAAAGTGGTCATGGATCATTTTGATGACAAGTGACCTGGAACATTGTGATGACACGGTTCATGGAGCACTGTAATGACAAGGGCAATGGCGAATTGTGATGACAGGGGTCATGGGGAAATGTGATGACAGTGGTCATCTCGAATTGTCATGAAAGGTATCATGGAGCACTGTGATGACAAGGGCTATGGAGCATTGTGATGACATAGGCCATGGAACATTGTGATGACAAGCGTTATGGAGCATTGTGATGACACGGGCATGGAGCATTGTGATGACAAGGTCATCGAGCATTGTGATGACAGGGGCCCTGGAGCATTGTGTTGACACGAGCATTGAGCAATGTGATGAGAAGAGATCTGGAGCATTGTGATGACAAGGGCATGGAGCATTTTGATTACAGGGGCCAAGGAGCATTGTGCTGACAAGGCATTGTGCACTGTCATGACAAGTGGCATGGAGCATTGTGATGAAAGTTGTAATTGACCATTGTGATTACATGTGTCCTGGAAACTTATGATGACACAGTTCAAGGAGCATTGTGATGACAAGGGCCATGGCGAGTTGTGATATAAGGTGTCACGGGGCATTTTGATGACAGTGGTCATCTAGCATTGTGATGAAAGGTATCATGGAGCACTGTGATGACAGGGGCCATGTAGCATTCTGATGACAAAGGCCATGGAGCATTATGATGACACAGGCATGGGACATTATGATGACAAGCGGTCTGGAGCATTGTGATGACAAGGGCATGGAGCATTGTGATTATAGGGGCCATGGAGCATTGTGATGACCATGGCATGGAGAATTGTGATGACATGGGTCATCGAGCATTGTGATGACCAGGGTCTTGGAGCATTGTGTTGACACAGGCATGGAGCATTGTGATGAGAAGAGAACTGGAACATTGTGATGACAAGGGCATGGAGCATTGTGATTATAGGGGCCAAGGAGCACTGTGCTGACAAGGGCATGGTGTATTGTGATGAAAAGGGCATGGAGAATTGTGATGACATGGACAGGGAACATTGTGATCACAGAGGTCATGGAAAATTGTGATGACAAGTGTCATGGAACATTGTGCTGACAGGGATCATGGAGCTTTGTGATGAGAAAGGTTTTCGAGCATTGTGATGACAGGTGTCATGGGGCATTGTGATGACAGTGGTCATGGAGCAGTGTGATGAAAGGTGTCATGGAGCGCTGTGATGACAGCGGCCATGGAGCATTGTGATGAGCAAAGGCAACGGAGCATTGAGATGACAGGGGCAATGGAGCCTTGTGATGAAAACTGTCCTGGAACCTTGTGATGACACGGTTCATGGAGCATTGTGATGGCATGGGCCATGGTGAATTGTGATGACAGGTGTCATGGGGCATTGAGATGACAGGGTGCATGGAGCATTGCAGTGAATGTGGTCATAGAGCATTGTGATGAAAAGCACCATGGAGCATTGTGATGACAAGGGTCATAGAGCATGGTGATGACGCTAGTCATGGAGCATTGTGATAACATGAGATCTGGAGCGTAGTGATGACAAGTGTCATGGAACATTGTGATGAAAGTGATCATGGAGCAATGTGATTACATGGGCCATGCAGCAATGTGAATACATAGGCCATGGAGCATTGTGATGACAGGGGTCATGGAACATTGTGATGAATGTGGTCACGGATCATTGTGATGACAAGTGTCCTGGAACATTGTGATGACATGGCTCATGGAACATTGTGATTACAAGGGCCATGGCGAATTGTGGTGACAAGCGTCATAGGGCACTGTGATGTCATTGGTCACCTAGGATTGTGATGAAAGGTATCATGGAGCACTGTGATGACAGGGGCCGTGGAGCATTGTGATGACAAATGCCATGGAGCATTGTGATGACAAGTGTCATGGAGCATTGTATGACATTTGCATGGTGCATTAGGATGACAAGAGTTCTGGAGCATTATGATGACAAAGGCATGGAGCATTGTGATTACAGGGGCCATGGAGCTATGTGATGACATGGGCAGGGAACACTGTGATGGCAGGTGTCATGGATCGTTGTGATGACAACTGTCATGGAACATTGTGGTGAGAGGTGTCATGGAGCATTCTGAGTACATAGGCCATGGAGCATTGTGATGTCGGGGTCATGGGAATTGTAATGAAAATTGTCATGGATCATTGTGATGACAAGTGTCCCAGAACATTGTGATGACCAGGTTCATGGAGCATTGTGAAGACAAGGGCCATGGCGAATTGTGATGACAGGTGTCATGGAGCATTTTGATGACAATGGCCATGGAACATTCTGATGACAAGTGTCATGGACCATTGTGATGACACGTGCATGGAGCATTATGATGACAAGAGTTCTGGAGCATTGTGATGACAAGGGCATGGAGCATTGTGATTACAAGGTTCATCGAGCATTGTGATGACAGTGGTCATGGAATGTTGTGATGTCAACAGCCATGGCGCATTGTGAGCACAGGTGTCATGGGGCATTGTAATGACAGTGCTCATGGAGCATTGTGATGAAAGGCATCATGGTGTAATGTGATTACAGGGGCCACGGAGAATGGTGAAAACATAGGGCATGGAGCATTGTGATGACAGGGGTCATGAAATATTGTGACGAAAGTGGTCATGGATCACTGTGATGACAAGTTTCCTGGAACATTGTGATGACACGGTTCAGGGAGCATTGTGAAGACAAGGGCCATGGCGAATTGTGATGACAGATGTCAGGTGGCATTGTGATGATAGTGGTCATCTAGAATTGTGATGAAATGTATCATGGAGCACTGTGATGACAGGGGCCATGGAGCATTGTGATGACAAGTGTCAAGGAGCATTGTGGTGACACGGGAATGGAGCATTATGTTGAAAAGAGTTCTGGAGCGTTGTGATGACTAGTGCATGAAGCATTGTGATTACAGGGGCCATGGAGCATGGTGATGACAAGGGTCATCGAGCATTGTGATGACAAGGAACATGGCGAATTGTGATGACAGGGTTCATGGGGCATTGTGATGACAGGGGGCATGGAACATTGTGATGAAAATGGTCCTGGAGCATTGTGATGACAGCGGTCACGGAAAATTGTGATGACAGTAATTATGCAGCATTGTGATGACAGTGGTCGGTGAACATTGTGACGACAAGGTTCATGAAGCATTGTGATGACAAGGGCTTTGAGCATTGTGATGGAATGGGTCATCGTGAATTGTGATGACAGGGGTCATGGAGCATTGCGTTGACATGGGTATGGAGCATTTTAATGAGAAGAGATCTGGAGCATTGTAATGACAAGGGTATGGAGCATTTTGAGTACAGGGGCCAAGGAGCATTGTGCTGACAAGTGCATGGTGCATTGTGATGAGAAGTGGTATGGACCATTGTGATGAAAATGTTACTGGAGCATTGTGAAGAAAGCGGTCATGGATCATTGTGATGACAGGGTTCATGGAGCTTTGTGATGACAAGGACCATGGAGCATGGTGATGACAGGGGTCATGGGGCATTGTGATGACAGGTGGCATTGGGAATTGTGATGAAAGGGTCATGGAGCACTCTGATGAAAGTTTTCCTGGAGCATTGTGATGAAAAGAACCATGGATTATTGTGATGACAAGTGCCATGGAGCATTGTGAGGACAAGTGTCACGGAATATTTTGCTGACAGGAATCATGGAGCATTGTGATGAGTGGGGCAATGGAGCATTGTGATGAAAGACGTCATGGGGCATTGTTATGACAGTGGTCATGGGGCATTGTGATGAAAGGGATCATGGGGCAATGTGATTACAGGGGCCATGGAGCATTGTGAATACATAAGACATAGAGCATTGTGATGAGAGGTGTCATGGAGCATTGTGATGAAAGTGGTCATGGATCATTTTGATGACAAGTGACCTGGAACATTGTGATGACACGGTTCATGGAGCACTGTAATGACAAGGGCAATGGCGAATTGTGATGACAGGGGTCATGGGGAAATGTGATGACAGTGGTCATCTCGAATTGTCATGAAAGGTATCATGGAGCACTGTGATGACAAGGGCTATGGAGCATTGTGATGACATAGGCCATGGAACATTGTGATGACAAGCGTTATGGAGCATTGTGATGACACGGGCATGGAGCATTGTGATGACAAGGTCATCGAGCATTGTGATGACAGGGGCCCTGGAGCATTGTGTTGACACGAGCATTGAGCAATGTGATGAGAAGAGATCTGGAGCATTGTGATGACAAGGGCATGGAGCATTTTGATTACAGGGGCCAAGGAGCATTGTGCTGACAAGGCATTGTGCACTGTCATGACAAGTGGCATGGAGCATTGTGATGAAAGTTGTAATTGACCATTGTGATTACATGTGTCCTGGAAACTTATGATGACACAGTTCAAGGAGCATTGTGATGACAAGGGCCATGGCGAGTTGTGATATAAGGTGTCACGGGGCATTTTGATGACAGTGGTCATCTAGCATTGTGATGAAAGGTATCATGGAGCACTGTGATGACAGGGGCCATGTAGCATTCTGATGACAAAGGCCATGGAGCATTATGATGACACAGGCATGGGACATTATGATGACAAGCGGTCTGGAGCATTGTGATGACAAGGGCATGGAGCATTGTGATTATAGGGGCCATGGAGCATTGTGATGACCATGGCATGGAGAATTGTGATGACATGGGTCATCGAGCATTGTGATGACCAGGGTCTTGGAGCATTGTGTTGACACAGGCATGGAGCATTGTGATGAGAAGAGAACTGGAACATTGTGATGACAAGGGCATGGAGCATTGTGATTATAGGGGCCAAGGAGCACTGTGCTGACAAGGGCATGGTGTATTGTGATGAAAAGGGCATGGAGAATTGTGATGACATGGACAGGGAACATTGTGATCACAGAGGTCATGGAAAATTGTGATGACAAGTGTCATGGAACATTGTGCTGACAGGGATCATGGAGCTTTGTGATGAGAAAGGTTTTCGAGCATTGTGATGACAGGTGTCATGGGGCATTGTGATGACAGTGGTCATGGAGCAGTGTGATGAAAGGTGTCATGGAGCGCTGTGATGACAGCGGCCATGGAGCATTGTGATGAGCAAAGGCAACGGAGCATTGAGATGACAGGGGCAATGGAGCCTTGTGATGAAAACTGTCCTGGAACCTTGTGATGACACGGTTCATGGAGCATTGTGATGGCATGGGCCATGGTGAATTGTGATGACAGGTGTCATGGGGCATTGAGATGACAGGGTGCATGGAGCATTGCAGTGAATGTGGTCATAGAGCATTGTGATGAAAAGCACCATGGAGCATTGTGATGACAAGGGTCATAGAGCATGGTGATGACGCTAGTCATGGAGCATTGTGATAACATGAGATCTGGAGCGTAGTGATGACAAGTGTCATGGAACATTGTGATGAAAGTGATCATGGAGCAATGTGATTACATGGGCCATGCAGCAATGTGAATACATAGGCCATGGAGCATTGTGATGACAGGGGTCATGGAACATTGTGATGAATGTGGTCACGGATCATTGTGATGACAAGTGTCCTGGAACATTGTGATGACATGGCTCATGGAACATTGTGATTACAAGGGCCATGGCGAATTGTGGTGACAAGCGTCATAGGGCACTGTGATGTCATTGGTCACCTAGGATTGTGATGAAAGGTATCATGGAGCACTGTGATGACAGGGGCCGTGGAGCATTGTGATGACAAATGCCATGGAGCATTGTGATGACAAGTGTCATGGAGCATTGTATGACATTTGCATGGTGCATTAGGATGACAAGAGTTCTGGAGCATTATGATGACAAAGGCATGGAGCATTGTGATTACAGGGGCCATGGAGCTATGTGATGACATGGGCAGGGAACACTGTGATGGCAGGTGTCATGGATCGTTGTGATGACAACTGTCATGGAACATTGTGGTGAGAGGTGTCATGGAGCATTCTGAGTACATAGGCCATGGAGCATTGTGATGTCGGGGTCATGGGAATTGTAATGAAAATTGTCATGGATCATTGTGATGACAAGTGTCCCAGAACATTGTGATGACCAGGTTCATGGAGCATTGTGAAGACAAGGGCCATGGCGAATTGTGATGACAGGTGTCATGGAGCATTTTGATGACAATGGCCATGGAACATTCTGATGACAAGTGTCATGGACCATTGTGATGACACGTGCATGGAGCATTATGATGACAAGAGTTCTGGAGCATTGTGATGACAAGGGCATGGAGCATTGTGATTACAAGGTTCATCGAGCATTGTGATGACAGTGGTCATGGAATGTTGTGATGTCCACAGCCATGGCGCATTGTGAGCACAGGTGTCATGGGGCATTGTAATGACAGTGCTCATGGAGCATTGTGATGAAAGGCATCATGGTGTAATGTGATTACAGGGGCCACGGAGAATGGTGAAAACATAGGGCATGGAGCATTGTGATGACAGGGGTCATGAAATATTGTGACGAAAGTGGTCATGGATCACTGTGATGACAAGTTTCCTGGAACATTGTGATGACACGGTTCAGGGAGCATTGTGAAGACAAGGGCCATGGCGAATTGTGATGACAGATGTCAGGTGGCATTGTGATGATAGTGGTCATCTAGAATTGTGATGAAATGTATCATGGAGCACTGTGATGACAGGGGCCATGGAGCATTGTGATGACAAGTGTCAAGGAGCATTGTGGTGACACGGGAATGGAGCATTATGTTGAAAAGAGTTCTGGAGCGTTGTGATGACTAGTGCATGAAGCATTGTGATTACAGGGGCCATGGAGCATGGTGATGACAAGGGTCATCGAGCATTGTGATGACAAGGAACATGGCGAATTGTGATGACAGGGTTCATGGGGCATTGTGATGACAGGGGGCATGGAACATTGTGATGAAAATGGTCCTGGAGCATTGTGATGACAGCGGTCACGGAAAATTGTGATGACAGTAATTATGCAGCATTGTGATGACAGTGGTCGGTGAACATTGTGACGACAAGGTTCATGAAGCATTGTGATGACAAGGGCTTTGAGCATTGTGATGGAATGGGTCATCGTGAATTGTGATGACAGGGGTCATGGAGCATTGCGTTGACATGGGTATGGAGCATTTTAATGAGAAGAGATCTGGAGCATTGTAATGACAAGGGTATGGAGCATTTTGAGTACAGGGGCCAAGGAGCATTGTGCTGACAAGTGCATGGTGCATTGTGATGAGAAGTGGTATGGACCATTGTGATGAAAATGTTACTGGAGCATTGTGAAGAAAGCGGTCATGGATCATTGTGATGACAGGGTTCATGGAGCTTTGTGATGACAAGGACCATGGAGCATGGTGATGACAGGGGTCATGGGGCATTGTGATGACAGGTGGCATTGGGAATTGTGATGAAAGGGTCATGGAGCACTCTGATGAAAGTTTTCCTGGAGCATTGTGATGAAAAGAACCATGGATTATTGTGATGACAAGTGCCATGGAGCATTGTGAGGACAAGTGTCACGGAATATTTTGCGGACAGGAATCATGGAGCATTGTGATGAGTGGGGCAATGGAGCATTGTGATGAAAGACGTCATGGGGCATTGTTATGACAGTGGTCATGGGGCATTGTGATGAAAGGGATCATGGGGCAATGTGATTACAGGGGCCATGGAGCATTGTGAATACATAAGACATAGAGCATTGTGATGAGAGGTGTCATGGAGCATTGTGATGAAAGTGGTCATGGATCATTTTGATGACAAGTGACCTGGAACATTGTGATGACACGGTTCATGGAGCACTGTAATGACAAGGGCAATGGCGAATTGTGATGACAGGTGTCATGGGGAAAGGTGATGACAGTGGTCATCTCGAATTGTCATGAAAGGTATCATGGAGCACTGTGATGACAAGGGCTATGGAGCATTGTGATGACATAGGCCATGGAACATTGTGATGACAAGCGTTATGGAGCATTGTGATGACACGGGCATGGAGCATTGTGATGACAAGGGTCATCGAGCATTGTGATGACAGGGGCCCTGGAGCATTGTGTTGACACGAGCATTGAGCAATGTGATGAGAAGAGATCTGGAGCATTGTGATGACAAGGGCATGGAGCATTTTGATTACAGGGGCCAAGGAGCATTGTGCTGACAAGGCATTGTGCAATGTCATGACAAGTGGCATGGAGCATTGTGATGAAAGTTGTAATTGACCATTGTGATTACATGTGTCCTGGAAACTTATGATGACACAGTTCAAGGAGCATTGTGATGACAAGGGCCATGGCGAATTGTGATATAAGGTGTCACGGGGCATTTTGATGACAGTGGTCATCTAGCATTGTGATGAAAGGTATCATGGAGCACTGTGATGACAGGGGCCATGTAGCATTCTGATGACAAAGGCCATGGAGCATTATGATGACACAGGCATGGGACATTATGATGACAAGCGGTCTGGAACATTGTGATGACAAGGGCATGGAGCATTGTGATTATAGGGGCCATGGAGCATTGTGATGACCATGGCATGGAGAATTGTGATGACATGGGTCATCGAGCATTGTGATGACCAGGGTCTTGGAGCATTGTGTTGACACAGGCATGGAGCATTGTGATGAGAAGAGAACTGGAACATTGTGATGACAAGGGCATGGAGCATTGTGATTATAGGGGCCAAGGAGCACTGTGCTGACAAGGGCATGGTGTATTGTGATGAAAAGGGCATGGAGAATTGTGATGACATGGACAGGGAACATTGTGATCACAGAGGTCATGGAAAATTGTGATGACAAGTGTCATGGAACATTGTGCTGACAGAGATCATGGAGCTTTGTGATGAGAAAGGTTTTCGAGCATTGTGATGACAGGTGTCATGGGGCATTGTGATGACAGTGGTCATGGAGCAGTGTGATGAAAGGTGTCATGGAGCGCTGTGATTACAGGGGCCATGGAGCATTGTGATGAGCAAAGGCAACGGAGCATTGAGATGACAGGGGCAATGGAGCCTTGTGATGAAAACTGTCCTGGAACCTTGTGATGACACGGTTCATGGAGCATTGTGATGGCATGGGCCATGGCGAATTGTGATGACAGGTGTCATGGGGCATTGAGATGACAGGGTGCATGGAGCATTGCAGTGAATGTGGTCATAGAGCATTGTGATGAAAAGCACCATGGAGCATTGTGATGACAAGGGTCATAGAGCATGGTGATGACGCTAGTCATGGAGCATTGTGATAACATGAGATCTGGAGCGTAGTGATGACAAGTGTCATGGAACATTGTGATGAAAGTGATCATGGAGCAATGTGATTACATGGGCCATGCAGCAATGTGAATACATAGGCCATGGAGCATTGTGATGACAGGGGTCATGGAACATTGTGATGAATGTGGTCACGGATCATTGTGATGACAAGTGTCCTGGAACATTGTGATGACATGGCTCATGGAACATTGTGATTACAAGGGCCATGGCGAATTGTGGTGACAAGTGTCATGGGGCACTGTGATGTCATTGGTCACCTAGGATTGTGATGAAAGGTATCATGGAGCACTGTGATGACAGGGGCCGTGGAGCATTGTGATGACAAATGCCATGGAGCATTGTGATGACAAGTGTCATGGAGCATTGTATGACATTTGCATGGTGCATTAGGATGACAAGAGTTCTGGAGCATTATGATGACAAAGGCATGGAGCATTGTGATTACAGGGGCCATGGAGCTATGTGATGAAATGGGCAGGGAACACTGTGATGGCAGGTGTCATGGATCGTTGTGATGACAACTGTCATGGAACATTGTGGTGAGAGGTGTCATGGAGCATTCTGAGTACATAGGCCATGGAGCATTGTGATGTCGGGGTCATGGGAATTGTAGTGAAAATTGTCATGGATCATTGTGATGACAAGTGTCCCAGAACATTGTGATGACCAGGTTCATGGAGCATTGTGAAGACAAGGGCCATGGCGAATTGTGATGACAGGTGTCATGGAGCATTTTGATGACAATGGCCATGGAACATTCTGATGACAAGTGTCATGGACCATTGTGATGACACGTGCATGGAGCATTATGATGACAAGAGTTCTGGAGCATTGTGATGACAAGGGCATGGAGCATTGTGATTACAAGGTTCATCGAGCATTGTGATGACAGTGGTCATGGAATGTTGTGATGTCAACAGCCATGGCGCATTGTGAGCACAGGTGTCATGGGGCATTGTAATGACAGTGCTCATGGAGCATTGTGATGAAAGGCATCATGGTGTAATGTGATTACAGGGGCCACGGAGAATGGTGAAAACATAGGGCATGGAGCATTGTGATGACAGGGTTCATGAAATATTGTGACGAAAGTGGTCATGGATCACTGTGATGACAAGTTTCCTGGAACATTGTGATGACACGGTTCAGGGAGCATTGTGAAGACAAGGGCCATGGCGAATTGTGATGACAGATGTCAGGTGGCATTGTGATGATAGTGGTCATCTAGAATTGTGATGAAATGTATCATGGAGCACTGTGATGACAGGGGCCATGGAGCATTGTGATGACAAGTGTCAAGGAGCATTGTGGTGACACGGGAATGGAGCATTATGTTGAAAAGAGTTCTGGAGCGTTGTGATGACTAGTGCATGAAGCATTGTGATTACAGGGGCCATGGAGCATGGTGATGACAAGGGTCATCGAGCATTGTGATGACAAGGAACATGGCGAATTGTGATGACAGGGTTCATGGGGCATTGTGATGACAGGGGGCATGGAACATTGTGATGAAAATGGTCCTGGAGCATTGTGATGACAGCGGTCACGGAAAATTGTGATGACAGTAATTATGCAGCATTGTGATGACTAGGGTCATGGAGCATTGTGATGACAGTGGTCGGTGAACATTGTGACAACAAGGTTCATGATGCATTGTGATGACAGGGGTCAGTGAACATTGTGACGACAAGGTTCATGAAGCATTGTGATGACAAGGGCTTTGAGCATTGTGATGGAATGGGTCATCGTGAATTGTGATGACAGGGGTCATGGAGCATTGCGTTGACATGGGTATGGAGCATTTTAATGAGAAGAGATCTGGAGCATTGTAATGACAAGGGTATGGAGCATTTTGAGTACAGGGGCCAAGGAGCATTGTGCTGACAAGTGCATGGTGCATTGTGATGAGAAGTGGTATGGACCATTGTGATGAAAATGTTACTGGAGCATTGTGAAGAAAGCGGTCATGGATCATTGTGATGACAGGGTTCATGGAGCTTTGTGATGACAAGGACCATGGAGCATGGTGATGACAGGGGTCATGGGGCATTGTGATGACAGGTGGCATTGGGAATTGTGATGAAAGGGTCATGGAGCACTCTGATGAAAGTTTTCCTGGAGCATTGTGATGAAAAGAACCATGGATTATTGTGATGACAAGTGCCATGGAGCATTGTGAGGACAAGTGTCACGGAATATTTTGCTGACAGGAATCATGGAGCATTGTGATGAGTGGGGCCATGGAGCATTGTGATGAAAGACGTCATGGGGCATTGTTATGACAGTGGTCATGGGGCATTGTGATGAAAGGGATCATGGGGCAATGTGATTACAGGGGCCATGGAGCATTGTGAATACATAAGACATAGAGCATTGTGATGAGAGGTGTCATGGAGCATTGTGATGAAAGTGGTCATGGATCATTTTGATGACAAGTGACCTGGAACATTGTGATGACACGGTTCATGGAGCACTGTAATGACAAGGGCAATGGCGAATTGTGATGACAGGGGTCATGGGGAAATGTGATGACAGTGGTCATCTCGAATTGTCATGAAAGGTATCATGGAGCACTGTGATGACAAGGGCTATGGAGCATTGTGATGACATAGGCCATGGAACATTGTGATGACAAGCGTTATGGAGCATTGTGATGACACGGGCATGGAGCATTGTGATGACAAGGTCATCGAGCATTGTGATGACAGGGGCCCTGGAGCATTGTGTTGACACGAGCATTGAGCAATGTGATGAGAAGAGATCTGGAGCATTGTGATGACAAGGGCATGGAGCATTTTGATTACAGGGGCCAAGGAGCATTGTGCTGACAAGGCATTGTGCACTGTCATGACAAGTGGCATGGAGCATTGTGATGAAAGTTGTAATTGACCATTGTGATTACATGTGTCCTGGAAACTTATGATGACACAGTTCAAGGAGCATTGTGATGACAAGGGCCATGGCGAGTTGTGATATAAGGTGTCACGGGGCATTTTGATGACAGTGGTCATCTAGCATTGTGATGAAAGGTATCATGGAGCACTGTGATGACAGGGGCCATGTAGCATTCTGATGACAAAGGCCATGGAGCATTATGATGACACAGGCATGGGACATTATGATGACAAGCGGTCTGGAGCATTGTGATGACAAGGGCATGGAGCATTGTGATTATAGGGGCCATGGAGCATTGTGATGACCATGGCATGGAGAATTGTGATGACATGGGTCATCGAGCATTGTGATGACCAGGGTCTTGGAGCATTGTGTTGACACAGGCATGGAGCATTGTGATGAGAAGAGAACTGGAACATTGTGATGACAAGGGCATGGAGCATTGTGATTATAGGGGCCAAGGAGCACTGTGCTGACAAGGGCATGGTGTATTGTGATGAAAAGGGCATGGAGAATTGTGATGACATGGACAGGGAACATTGTGATCACAGAGGTCATGGAAAATTGTGATGACAAGTGTCATGGAACATTGTGCTGACAGGGATCATGGAGCTTTGTGATGAGAAAGGTTTTCGAGCATTGTGATGACAGGTGTCATGGGGCATTGTGATGACAGTGGTCATGGAGCAGTGTGATGAAAGGTGTCATGGAGCGCTGTGATGACAGCGGCCATGGAGCATTGTGATGAGCAAAGGCAACGGAGCATTGAGATGACAGGGGCAATGGAGCCTTGTGATGAAAACTGTCCTGGAACCTTGTGATGACACGGTTCATGGAGCATTGTGATGGCATGGGCCATGGTGAATTGTGATGACAGGTGTCATGGGGCATTGAGATGACAGGGTGCATGGAGCATTGCAGTGAATGTGGTCATAGAGCATTGTGATGAAAAGCACCATGGAGCATTGTGATGACAAGGGTCATAGAGCATGGTGATGACGCTAGTCATGGAGCATTGTGATAACATGAGATCTGGAGCGTAGTGATGACAAGTGTCATGGAACATTGTGATGAAAGTGATCATGGAGCAATGTGATTACATGGGCCATGCAGCAATGTGAATACATAGGCCATGGAGCATTGTGATGACAGGGGTCATGGAACATTGTGATGAATGTGGTCACGGATCATTGTGATGACAAGTGTCCTGGAACATTGTGATGACATGGCTCATGGAACATTGTGATTACAAGGGCCATGGCGAATTGTGGTGACAAGCGTCATAGGGCACTGTGATGTCATTGGTCACCTAGGATTGTGATGAAAGGTATCATGGAGCACTGTGATGACAGGGGCCGTGGAGCATTGTGATGACAAATGCCATGGAGCATTGTGATGACAAGTGTCATGGAGCATTGTATGACATTTGCATGGTGCATTAGGATGACAAGAGTTCTGGAGCATTATGATGACAAAGGCATGGAGCATTGTGATTACAGGGGCCATGGAGCTATGTGATGACATGGGCAGGGAACACTGTGATGGCAGGTGTCATGGATCGTTGTGATGACAACTGTCATGGAACATTGTGGTGAGAGGTGTCATGGAGCATTCTGAGTACATAGGCCATGGAGCATTGTGATGTCGGGGTCATGGGAATTGTAATGAAAATTGTCATGGATCATTGTGATGACAAGTGTCCCAGAACATTGTGATGACCAGGTTCATGGAGCATTGTGAAGACAAGGGCCATGGCGAATTGTGATGACAGGTGTCATGGAGCATTTTGATGACAATGGCCATGGAACATTCTGATGACAAGTGTCATGGACCATTGTGATGACACGTGCATGGAGCATTATGATGACAAGAGTTCTGGAGCATTGTGATGACAAGGGCATGGAGCATTGTGATTACAAGGTTCATCGAGCATTGTGATGACAGTGGTCATGGAATGTTGTGATGTCCACAGCCATGGCGCATTGTGAGCACAGGTGTCATGGGGCATTGTAATGACAGTGCTCATGGAGCATTGTGATGAAAGGCATCATGGTGTAATGTGATTACAGGGGCCACGGAGAATGGTGAAAACATAGGGCATGGAGCATTGTGATGACAGGGGTCATGAAATATTGTGACGAAAGTGGTCATGGATCACTGTGATGACAAGTTTCCTGGAACATTGTGATGACACGGTTCAGGGAGCATTGTGAAGACAAGGGCCATGGCGAATTGTGATGACAGATGTCAGGTGGCATTGTGATGATAGTGGTCATCTAGAATTGTGATGAAATGTATCATGGAGCACTGTGATGACAGGGGCCATGGAGCATTGTGATGACAAGTGTCAAGGAGCATTGTGGTGACACGGGAATGGAGCATTATGTTGAAAAGAGTTCTGGAGCGTTGTGATGACTAGTGCATGAAGCATTGTGATTACAGGGGCCATGGAGCATGGTGATGACAAGGGTCATCGAGCATTGTGATGACAAGGAACATGGCGAATTGTGATGACAGGGTTCATGGGGCATTGTGATGACAGGGGGCATGGAACATTGTGATGAAAATGGTCCTGGAGCATTGTGATGACAGCGGTCACGGAAAATTGTGATGACAGTAATTATGCAGCATTGTGATGACAGTGGTCGGTGAACATTGTGACGACAAGGTTCATGAAGCATTGTGATGACAAGGGCTTTGAGCATTGTGATGGAATGGGTCATCGTGAATTGTGATGACAGGGGTCATGGAGCATTGCGTTGACATGGGTATGGAGCATTTTAATGAGAAGAGATCTGGAGCATTGTAATGACAAGGGTATGGAGCATTTTGAGTACAGGGGCCAAGGAGCATTGTGCTGACAAGTGCATGGTGCATTGTGATGAGAAGTGGTATGGACCATTGTGATGAAAATGTTACTGGAGCATTGTGAAGAAAGCGGTCATGGATCATTGTGATGACAGGGTTCATGGAGCTTTGTGATGACAAGGACCATGGAGCATGGTGATGACAGGGGTCATGGGGCATTGTGATGACAGGTGGCATTGGGAATTGTGATGAAAGGGTCATGGAGCACTCTGATGAAAGTTTTCCTGGAGCATTGTGATGAAAAGAACCATGGATTATTGTGATGACAAGTGCCATGGAGCATTGTGAGGACAAGTGTCACGGAATATTGTGCGGACAGGAATCATGGAGCATTGTGATGAGTGGGGCAATGGAGCATTGTGATGAAAGACGTCATGGGGCATTGTTATGACAGTGGTCATGGGGCATTGTGATGAAAGGGATCATGGGGCAATGTGATTACAGGGGCCATGGAGCATTGTGAATACATAAGACATAGAGCATTGTGATGAGAGGTGTCATGGAGCATTGTGATGAAAGTGGTCATGGATCATTTTGATGACAAGTGACCTGGAACATTGTGATGACACGGTTCATGGAGCACTGTAATGACAAGGGCAATGGCGAATTGTGATGACAGGTGTCATGGGGAAAGGTGATGACAGTGGTCATCTCGAATTGTCATGAAAGGTATCATGGAGCACTGTGATGACAAGGGCTATGGAGCATTGTGATGACATAGGCCATGGAACATTGTGATGACAAGTGTTATGGAGCATTGTGATGACACGGGCATGGAGCATTGTGATGACAAGGGTCATCGAGCATTGTGATGACAGGGGCCCTGGAGCATTGTGTTGACACGAGCATTGAGCAATGTGATGAGAAGAGATCTGGAGCATTGTGATGACAAGGGCATGGAGCATTTTGATTACAGGGACCAAGGAGCATTGTGCTGACAAGGCATTGTGCACTGTCATGACAAGTGGCATGGAGCATAGTGATGAAAGTTGTAATTGACCATTGTGATTACATGTGTCCTGGAAAATTATGATGACACAGTTCAAGGAGCATTGTGATGACAAGGGCCATGGCGAATTGTGATATAAGGTGTCACGGGGCATTTTGATGACAGTGGTCCTCTAGCATTGTGATGAAAGGTATCATGGAGCACTGTGATGACAGGGGCCATGTAGCATTCTGATGACAAAGGCCATGGAGCATTATGATGACACAGGCATGGGACATTATGATGACAAGCGGTCTGGAGCATTGTGATGACAAGGGCATGGAGCATTGTGATTATAGGGGCCATGGAGCATTGTGATGACCATGGCATGGAGAATTGTGATGACATGGGTCATCGAGCATTGTGATGACCAGGGTCTTGGAGCATTGTGTTGACACAGGCATGGAGCATTGTGATGAGAAGATAACTGGAACATTGTGATGACAAGGGCATGGAGCATTGTGATTATAGGGGCCAAGGAGCACTGTGCTGACAAGGGCATGGTGTATTGTGATGAAAAGGGCATGGAGAATTGTGATGACATGGACAGGGAACATTGTGATCACAGAGGTCATGGAAAATTGTGATGACAAGTGTCATGGAACATTGTGCTGACAGGGATCATGGAGCTTTGTGATGAGAAAGGTTTTCGAGCATTGTGATGACAGGTGTCATGGGGCATTGTGATGACAGTGGTCATGGAGCAGTGTGATGAAAGGTGTCATGGAGCGCTGTGATGACAGCGGCCATGGAGCATTGTGATGAGCAAAGGCAACGGAGCATTGAGATGACAGGGGCAATGGAGCCTTGTGATGAAAACTGTCCTGGAACCTTGTGATGACACGGTTCATGGAGCATTGTGATGGCATGGGCCATGGCGAATTGTGATGACAGGTGTCATGGGGCATTGAGATGACAGGGTGCATGGAGCATTGCAGTGAATGTGGTCATAGAGCATTGTGATGAAAAGCACCATGGAGCATTGTGATGACAAGGGTCATAGAGCATGGTGATGACGCTAGTCATGGAGCATTGTGATAACATGAGATTTGGAGCGTAGTGATGACAAGTGTCATGGAACATTGTGATGAATGTGATCATGGAGCAATGTGATTACATGGGCCATGCAGCAATGTGAATACATAGGCCATGGAGCATTGTGATGACAGGGGTCATGGAACATTGTGATGAATGTGGTCACGGATCATTGTGATGACAAGTGTCCTGGAACATTGTGATGACATGGCTCATGGAACATTGTGATTACAAGGGCCATGGCGAATTGTGGTGACAAGTGTCATGGGGCACTGTGATGTCATTGGTCACCTAGGATTGTGATGAAAGGTATCATGGAGCACTGTGATGACAGGGGCCGTGGAGCATTGTGATGACAAATGCCATGGAGCATTGTGATGACAAGTGTCATGGAGCATTGTATGACATTTGCATGGTGCATTAGGATGACAAGAGTTCTGGAGCATTATGATGACAAAGGCATGGAGCATTGTGATTACAGGGGCCATGGAGCTATGTGATGACATGGGCAGGGAACACTGTGATGGCAGGTGTCATGGATCGTTGTGATGACAACTGTCATGGAACATTGTGGTGAGAGGTGTCATGGAGCATTCTGAGTACATAGGCCATGGAGCATTGTGATGTCGGGGTCATGGGAATTGTAGTGAAAATTGTCATGGATCATTGTGATGACAAGTGTCCCAGAACATTGTGATGACCAGGTTCATGGAGCATTGTGAAGACAAGGGCCATGGCGAATTGTGATGACAGGTGTCATGGAGCATTTTGATGACAATGGCCATGGAACATTCTGATGACAAGTGTCATGGACCATTGTGATGACACGTGCATGGAGCATTATGATGACAAGAGTTCTGGAGCATTGTGATGACAAGGGCATGGAGCATTGTGATTACAAGGTTCATCGAGCATTGTGATGACAGTGGTCATGGAATGTTGTGATGTCAACAGCCATGGCGCATTGTGAGCAAAGGTGTCATGGGGCATTGTAATGACAGTGCTCATGGAGCATTGTGATGAAAGGCATCATGGTGTAATGTGATTACAGGGGCCACGGAGAATGGTGAAAACATAGGGCATGGAGCATTGTGATGACAGGGGTCATGAAATATTGTGACGAAAGTGGTCATGGATCACTGTGATGACAAGTTTCCTGGAACATTGTGAAGACACGGTTCAGGGAGCATTGTGAAGACAAGGGCCATGGCGAATTGTGATGACAGATGTCAGGTGGCATTGTGATGATAGTGGTCATCTAGAATTGTGATGAAATGTATCATGGAGCACTGTGATGACAGGGGCCATGGAGCATTGTGATGACAAGTGTCAAGTAGCATTGTGGTGACACGGGAATGGAGCATTATGTTGAAAAGAGTTCTGGAGCGTTGTGATGACTAGTGCATGAAGCATTGTGATTACAGGGGCCATGGAGCATGGTGATGACAAGGGTCATCGAGCATTGTGATGACAAGGAACATGGCGAATTGTGATGACAGGGTTCATGGGGCATTGTGATGACAGGGGGCATGGAACATTGTGATGAAAATGGTCCTGGAGCATTGTGATGACAGCGGTCATGGAAAATTGTGATGACAGTAATTATGCAGCATTGTGATGACTAGGGTCATGGAGCATTGTGATGACAGTGGTCGGTGAACATTGTGACGACAAGGTTCATGAAGCATTGTGATGACAGGGGTCAGTGAACATTGTGACGACAAGGTTCATGAAGCATTGTGATGACAAGGGCTTTGAGCATTGTGATGGAATGGGTCATCGTGAATTGTGATGACAGGGGTCATGGAGCATTGCGTTGACATGGGTATGGAGCATTTTAATGAGAAGAGATCTGGAGCATTGTAATGACAAGGGTATGGAGCATTTTGAGTACAGGGGCCAAGGAGCATTGTGCTGACAAGTGCATGGTGCATTGTGATGAGAAGTGGTATGGACCATTGTGATGAAAATGTTACTGGAGCATTGTGAAGAAAGCGGTCATGGATCATTGTGATGACAGGGTTCATGGAGCTTTGTGATGACAAGGACCATGGAGCATGGTGATGACAGGGGTCATGGGGCATTGTGATGACAGGTGGCATTGGGAATTGTGATGAAAGGGTCATGGAGCACTCTGATGAAAGTTTTCCTGGAGCATTGTGATGAAAAGAACCATGGATTATTGTGATGACAAGTGCCATGGAGCATTGTGAGGACAAGTGTCACGGAATATTTTGCTGACAGGAATCATGGAGCATTGTGATGAGTGGGGCAATGGAGCATTGTGATGAAAGACGTCATGGGGCATTGTTATGACAGTGGTCATGGGGCATTGTGATGAAAGGGATCATGGGGCAATGTGATTACAGGGGCCATGGAGCATTGTGAATACATAAGACATAGAGCATTGTGATGAGAGGTGTCATGGAGCATTGTGATGAAAGTGGTCATGGATCATTTTGATGACAAGTGACCTGGAACATTGTGATGACACGGTTCATGGAGCACTGTAATGACAAGGGCAATGGCGAATTGTGATGACAGGTGTCATGGGGAAATGTGATGACAGTGGTCATCTCGAATTGTCATGAAAGGTATCATGGAGCACTGTGATGACAAGGGCTATGGAGCATTGTGATGACATAGGCCATGGAACATTGGGATGACAAGTGTTATGGAGCATTGTGATGACACGGGCATGGAGCATTGTGATGACAAGGTCATCGAGCATTGTGATGACAGGGGCCCTGGAGCATTGTGTTGACACGAGCATTGAGCAATGTGATGAGAAGAGATCTGGAGCATTGTGATGACAAGGGCATGGAGCATTTTGATTACAGGGGCCAAGGATCATTGTGCTGACAAGGCATTGTGCACTGTCATGACAAGTGGCATGGAGCATTGTGATGAAAGTTGTAATTGACCATTGTGATTACATGTGTCCTGGAAACTTATGATGACACAGTTCAAGGAGCATTGTGATGACAAGGGCCATGGCGAGTTGTGATATAAGGTGTCACGGGGCATTTTGATGACAGTGGTCACCTAGCATTGTGATGAAAGGTATCATGGAGCACTGTGATGACAGGGGCCATGTAGCATTCTGATGACAAAGGCCATGGAGCATTATGATGACACAGGCATGGGACATTATGATGACAAGCGGTCTGGAGCATTGTGATGACAAGGGCATGGAGCATTGTGATTATAGGGGCCATGGAGCATTGTGATGACCATGGCATGGAGAATTGTGATGACATGGGTCATCGAGCATTGTGATGACCAGGGTCTTGGAGCATTGTGTTGACACAGGCATGGAGCATTGTGATGAGAAGAGAACTGGAACATTGTGATGACAAGGGCATGGAGCATTGTGATTATAGGGGCCAAGGAGCACTGTGCTGACAAGGGCATGGTGTATTGTGATGAAAAGGGCATGGAGAATTGTGATGACATGGACAGGGAACATTGTGATCACAGAGGTCATGGAAAATTGTGATGACAAGTGTCATGGAACATTGTGCTGACAGAGATCATGGAGCTTTGTGATGAGAAAGGTTTTCGAGCATTGTGATGACAGGTGTCATGGGGCATTGTGATGACAGTGGTCATGGAGCAGTGTGATGAAAGGTGTCATGGAGCGCTGTGATTACAGGGGCCATGGAGCATTGTGATGAGCAAAGGCAACGGAGCATTGAGATGACAGGGGCAATGGAGCCTTGTGATGAAAACTGTCCTGGAACCTTGTGATGACACGGTTCATGGAGCATTGTGATGGCATGGGCCATGGCGAATTGTGATGACAGGTGTCATGGGGCATTGAGATGACAGGGTGCATGGAGCATTGCAGTGAATGTGGTCATAGAGCATTGTGATGAAAAGCACCATGGAGCATTGTGATGACAAGGGTCATAGAGCATGGTGATGACACTAGTCATGGAGCATTGTGATAACATGAGATCTGGAGCGTAGTGATGACAAGTGTCATGGAACATTGTGATGAAAGTGATCATGGTGCAATGTGATTACATGGGCCATGCAGCAATGTGAATACATAGGCCATGGAGCATTGTGATGACAGGGGTCATGGAACATTGTGATGAATGTGGTCACGGATCATTGTGATGACAAGTGTCCTGGAACATTGTGATGACATGGCTCATGGAACATTGTGATTACAAGGGCCATGGCGAATTGTGGTGACAAGTGTCATGGGGCACTGTGATGTCATTGGTCACCTAGGATTGTGATGAAAGGTATCATGGAGCACTGTGATGACAGGGGCCGTGGAGCATTGTGATGACAAATGCCATGGAGCATTGTGATGACAAGTGTCATGGAGCATTGTATGACATTTGCATGGTGCATTAGGATGACAAGAGTTCTGGAGCATTATGATGACAAAGGCATGGAGCATTGTGATTACAGGGGCCATGGAGCTATGTGATGACATGGGCAGGGAACACTGTGATGGCAGGTGTCATGGATCGTTGTGATGACAACTGTCATGGAACATTGTGGTGAGAGGTGTCATGGAGCATTCTGAGTACATAGGCCATGGAGCATTGTGATGTCGGGGTCATGGGAATTGTAGTGAAAATTGTCATGGATCATTGTGATGACAAGTGTCCCAGAACATTGTGATGACCAGGTTCATGGAGCATTGTGAAGACAAGGGCCATGGCGAATTGTGATGACAGGTGTCATGGAGCATTTTGATGACAATGGCCATGGAACATTCTGATGACAAGTGTCATGGACCATTGTGATGACACGTGCATGGAGCATTATGATGACAAGAGTTCTGGAGCATTGTGATGACAAGGGCATGGAGCATTGTGATTACAAGGTTCATCGAGCATTGTGATGACAGTGGTCATGGAATGTTGTGATGTCAACAGCCATGGCGCATTGTGAGCACAGGTGTCATGGGGCATTGTAATGACAGTGCTCATGGAGCATTGTGATGAAAGGCATCATGGTGTAATGTGATTACAGGGGCCACGGAGAATGGTGAAAACATAGGGCATGGAGCATTGTGATGACAGGGGTCATGAAATATTGTGACGAAAGTGGTCATGGATCACTGTGATGACAAGTTTCCTGGAACATTGTGATGACACGGTTCAGGGAGCATTGTGAAGACAAGGGCCATGGCGAATTGTGATGACAGATGTCAGGTGGCATTGTGATGATAGTGGTCATCTAGAATTGTGATGAAATGTATCATGGAGCACTGTGATGACAGGGGCCATGGAGCATTGTGATGACAAGTGTCAAGGAGCATTGTGGTGACACGGGAATGGAGCATTATGTTGAAAAGAGTTCTGGAGCGTTGTGATGACTAGTGCATGAAGCATTGTGATTACAGGGGCCATGGAGCATGGTGATGACAAGGGTCATCGAGCATTGTGATGAGAGGGGTCATGGAGCATTGTGATGACAAGGAACATGGCGAATTGTGATGACAGGGTTCATGGGGCATTGTGATGACAGGGGGCCTGGAACATTGTGATGAAAATGGTCCTGGAGCATTGTGATGACAGCGGTCACGGAAAATTGTGATGACAGTAATTATGCAGCATTGTGATGACAGTGGTCGGTGAACATTGTGACGACAAGGTTCATGAAGCATTGTGATGACAAGGGCTTTGAGCATTGTGATGGAATGGGTCATCGTGAATTGTGATGACAGGGGTCATGGAGCATTGCGTTGACATGGGTATGGAGCATTTTAATGAGAAGAGATCTGGAGCATTGTAATGACAAGGGTATGGAGCATTTTGAGTACAGGGGCCAAGGAGCATTGTGCTGACAAGTGCATGGTGCATTGTGATGAGAAGTGGTATGGACCATTGTGATGAAAATGTTACTGGAGCATTGTGAAGAAAGCGGTCATGGATCATTGTGATGACAGGGTTCATGGAGCTTTGTGATGACAAGGACCATGGAGCATGGTGATGACAGGGGTCATGGGGCATTGTGATGACAGGTGGCATTGGGAATTGTGATGAAAGGGTCATGGAGCACTCTGATGAAAGTTTTCCTGGAGCATTGTGATGAAAAGAACCATGGATTATTGTGATGACAAGTGCCATGGAGCATTGTGAGGACAAGTGTCACGGAATATTGTGCGGACAGGAATCATGGAGCATTGTGATGAGTGGGGCAATGGAGCATTGTGATGAAAGACGTCATGGGGCATTGTTATGACAGTGGTCATGGGGCATTGTGATGAAAGGGATCATGGGGCAATGTGATTACAGGGGCCATGGAGCATTGTGAATACATAAGACATAGAGCATTGTGATGAGAGGTGTCATGGAGCATTGTGATGAAAGTGGTCATGGATCATTTTGATGACAAGTGACCTGGAACATTGTGATGACACGGTTCATGGAGCACTGTAATGACAAGGGCAATGGCGAATTGTGATGACAGGTGTCATGGGGAAATGTGATGACAGTGGTCATCTCAAATTGTCATGAAAGGTATCATGGAGCACTGTGATGACAAGGGCTATGGAGCATTGTGATGACATAGGCCATGGAACATTGTGATGACAAGTGTTATGGAGCATTGTGATGACACGGGCATGGAGCATTGTGATGACAAGGGTCATCGAGCATTGTGATGACAGGGGCCCTGGAGCATTGTGTTGACACGAGCATTGAGAAATGTGATGAGAAGAGATCTGGAGCATTGTGATGACAAGGGCATGGAGCATT
Source organism: Balaenoptera physalus (assembly GCF_965194825.1). Taxonomy (NCBI): domain Eukaryota; kingdom Metazoa; phylum Chordata; class Mammalia; order Artiodactyla; family Balaenopteridae; genus Balaenoptera; species Balaenoptera physalus. The sequence continues at coordinate 21,315 of NW_028125684.1, read as the reverse complement.
TTGATTACAGGGGCCAAGGAGCATTGTGCTGACAAGGCATTGTGCACTGTCATGACAAGTGGCATGGAGCATTGTGATGAAAGTTGTAATTGACCATTGTGATTACATGTGTCCTGGAAACTTATGATGACACAGTTCAAGGAGCATTGTGATGACAAGGGCCATGGCGAATTGTGATATAAGGTGTCACGGTGCATTTTGATGACAGTGGTCATCTAGCATTGTGATGAAAGGTATCATGGAGCACTGTGATGACAGGGGCCATGTAGCATTCTGATGACAAAGGCCATGGAGCATTATGATGACACAGGCATGGGACATTATGATGACAAGCGGTCTGGAGCATTGTGATGACAAGGGCATGGAGCATTGTGATTATAGGGGCCATGGAGCATTGTGATGACCATGGCATGGAGAATTGTGATGACATGGGTCATCGAGCATTGTGATGACCAGGGTCTTGGAGCATTGTGTTGACACAGGCATGGAGCATTGTGATGAGAAGAGAACTGGAACATTGTGATGACAAGGGCATGGAGCATTGTGATTATAGGGGCCAAGGAGCACTGTGCTGACAAGGGCATGGTGTATTGTGATGAAAAGGGCATGGAGAATTGTGATGACATGGACAGGGAACATTGTGATCACAGAGGTCATGGAAAATTGTGATGACAAGTGTCATGGAACATTGTGCTGACAGAGATCATGGAGCTTTGTGATGAGAAAGGTTTTCGAGCATTGTGATGACAGGTGTCATGGGGCATTGTGATGACAGTGGTCATGGAGCAGTGTGATGAAAGGTGTCATGGAGCGCTGTGATTACAGGGGCCATGGAGCATTGTGATGAGCAAAGGCAACGGAGCATTGAGATGACAGGGGCAATGGAGCCTTGTGATGAAAACTGTCCTGGAACCTTGTGATGACACGGTTCATGGAGCATTGTGATGGCATGGGCCATGGCGAATTGTGATGACAGGTGTCATGGGGCATTGAGATGACAGAGTGCATGGAGCATTGCAGTGAATGTGGTCATAGAGCATTGTGATGAAAAGCACCATGGAGCATTGTGATGACAAGGGTCATAGAGCATGGTGATGACGCTATTCAGGGAGCATTGTGATAACATGAGATCTGGAGCGTAGTGATGACAAGTGTCATGGAACATTGTGATGAAAGTGATCATGGAGCAATGTGATTACATGGGCCATGCAGCAATGTGAATACATAGGTCATGGAGCATTGTGATGACAGGGGTCATGGAACATTGTGATGAATGTGGTCACGGATCATTGTGATGACAAGTGTCCTGGAACATTGTGATGACATGGCTCATGGAACATTGTGATTACAAGGGCCATGGCGAATTGTGGTGACAAGTGTCATGGGGCACTGTGATGTCATTGGTCACCTAGGATTGTGATGAAAGGTATCATGGAGCACTGTGATGACAGGGGCCGTGGAGCATTGTGATGACAAATGCCATGGAGCATTGTGATGACAAGTGTCATGGAGCATTGTATGACATTTGCATGGTGCATTAGGATGACAAGAGTTCTGGAGCATTATGATGACAAAGGCATGGAGCATTGTGATTACAGGGGCCATGGAGCTATGTGATGACATGGGCAGGGAACACTGTGATGGCAGGTGTCATGGATCGTTGTGATGACAACTGTCATGGAACATTGTGGTGAGAGGTGTCATGGAGCATTCTGAGTACATAGGCCATGGAGCATTGTGATGTCGGGGTCATGGGAATTGTAGTGAAAATTGTCATGGATCATTGTGATGACAAGTGTCCCAGAACATTGTGATGACCAGGTTCATGGAGCATTGTGAAGACAAGGGCCATGGCGAATTGTGATGACAGGTGTCATGGAGCATTTTGATGACAATGGCCATGGAACATTCTGATGACAAGTGTCATGGACCATTGTGATGACACGTGCATGGAGCATTATGATGACAAGAGTTCTGGAGCATTGTGATGACAAGGGCATGGAGCATTGTGATTACAAGGTTCATCGAGCATTGTGATGACAGTGGTCATGGAATGTTGTGATGTCAACAGCCATGGCGCATTGTGAGCACAGGTGTCATGGGGCATTGTAATGACAGTGCTCATGGAGCATTGTGATGAAAGGCATCATGGTGTAATGTGATTACAGGGGCCACGGAGAATGGTGAAAACATAGGGCATGGAGCATTGTGATGACAGGGGTCATGAAATATTGTGACGAAAGTGGTCATGGATCACTGTGATGACAAGTTTCCTGGAACATTGTGATGACACGGTTCAGGGAGCATTGTGAAGACAAGGGCCATGGCGAATTGTGATGACAGATGTCAGGTGGCATTGTGATGATAGTGGTCATCTAGAATTGTGATGAAATGTATCATGGAGCACTGTGATGACAGGGGCCATGGAGCATTGTGATGACAAGTGTCAAGGAGCATTGTGGTGACACGGGAATGGAGCATTATGTTGAAAAGAGTTCTGGAGCGTTGTGATGACTAGTGCATGAAGCATTGTGATTACAGGGGCCATGGAGCATGGTGATGACAAGGGTCATCGAGCATTCTGATGACAAGGAACATGGCGAATTGTGATGAAAGGGTTCATGGGGCATTGTGATGACAGGGGGCATGGAACATTGTGATGAAAATTGTCCTGGAGCATTGTGATGACAGCGGTCACGGAAAATTGTGATGACAGTAATTATGCAGCATTGTGATGACAGTGGTCGGTGAACATTGTGACGACAAGGTTCATGAAGCATTGTGATGACAAGGGCTTTGAGCATTGTGATGGAATGGGTCATCGTGAATTGTGATGACAGGGGTCATGGAGCATTGCGTTGACATGGGTATGGAGCATTTTAATGAGAAGAGATCTGGAGCATTGTAATGACAAGGGTATGGAGCATTTTGAGTACAGGGGCCAAGGAGCATTGTGCTGACAAGTGCATGGTGCATTGTGATGAGAAGTGGTATGGACCATTGTGATGAAAATGTTACTGGAGCATTGTGAAGAAAGCGGTCATGGATCATTGTGATGACAGGGTTCATGGAGCTTTTTGATGACAAGGACCATGGAGCATGGTGATGACAGGGGTCATGGGGCATTGTGATGACAGGTGGCATTGGGAATTGTGATGAAAGGGTCATGGAGCACTCTGATGAAAGTTTTCCTGGAGCATTGTGATGAAAAGAACCATGGATTATTGTGATGACAAGTGCCATGGAGCATTGTGAGGACAAGTGTCACGGAATATTTTGCGGACAGGAATCATGGAGCATTGTGATGAGTGGGGCAATGGAGCATTGTGATGAAAGACGTCATGGGGCATTGTTATGACAGTGGTCATGGGGCATTGTGATGAAAGGGATCATGGGGCAATGTGATTACAGGGGCCATGGAGCATTGTGAATACATAAGACATAGAGCATTGTGATGAGAGGTGTCATGGAGCATTGTGATGAAAGTGGTCATGGATCATTTTGATGACAAATGACCTGGAACATTGTGATGACACGGTTCATGGAGCACTGTAATGACAAGGGCAATGGCGAATTGTGATGACAGGGGTCATGGGGAAATGTGATGACAGTGGTCATCTCGAATTGTCATGAAAGGTATCATGGAGCACTGTGATGACAAGGGCTATGGAGCATTGTGATGACATAGGCCATGGAACATTGTGATGACAAGCGTTATGGAGCATTGTGATGACACGGGCATGGAGCATTGTGATGACAAGGGTCATCGAGCATTGTGATGACAGGGGCCCTGGAGCATTGTGTTGACACGAGCATTGAGCAATGTGATGAGAAGAGATCTGGAGCATTGTGATGACAAGGGCATGGAGCATTTTGATTACAGGGGCCAAGGAGCATTGTGCTGACAAGGCATTGTGCACTGTCATGACAAGTGGCATGGAGCATTGTGATGAAAGTTGTAATTGACCATTGTGATTACATGTGTCCTGGAAACTTATGATGACACAGTTCAAGGAGCATTGTGATGACAAGGGCCATGGCGAATTGTGATAAAAGGTGTCACGGGGCATTTTGATGACAGTGGTCATCTAGCATTGTGATGAAAGGTATCATGGAGCACTGTGATGACAGGGGCCATGTAGCATTCTGATGACAAAGGCCATGGAGCATTATGATGACACAGGCATGGGACATTATGATGACAAGCGGTCTGGAGCATTGTGATGACAAGGGCATGGAGCATTGTGATTATAGGGGCCATGGAGCATTGTGATGACCATGGCATGGAGAATTGTGATGACATGGGTCATCGAGCATTGTGATGACCAGGGTCTTGGAGCATTGTGTTGACACAGGCATGGAGCATTGTGATGAGAAGAGAACTGGAACATTGTGATGACAAGGGCATGGAGCATTGTGATTATAGGGGCCAAGGAGCACTGTGCTGACAAGGGCATGGTGTATTGTGATGAAAAGGGCATGGAGAATTGTGATGACATGGACAGGGAACATTGTGATCACAGAGGTCATGGAAAATTGTGATGACAAGTGTCATGGAACATTGTGCTGACAGAGATCATGGAGCTTTGTGATGAGAAAGGTTTTCGAGCATTGTGATGACAGGTGTCATGGGGCATTGTGATGACAGTGGTCATGGAGCAGTGTGATGAAAGGTGTCATGGAGCGCTGTGATTACAGGGGCCATGGAGCATTGTGATGAGCAAAGGCAACGGAGCATTGAGATGACAGGGGCAATGGAGCCTTGTGATGAAAACTGTCCTGGAACCTTGTGATGACACGGTTCATGGAGCATTGTGATGGCATGGGCCATGGCGAATTGTGATGACAGGTGTCATGGGGCATTGAGATGACAGAGTGCATGGAGCATTGCAGTGAATGTGGTCATAGAGCATTGTGATGAAAAGCACCATGGAGCATTGTGATGACAAGGGTCATAGAGCATGGTGATGACGCTAGTCATGGAGCATTGTGATAACATGAGATCTGGAGCGTAGTGATGACAAGTGCCATGGAACATTGTGATGAAAGTGATCATGGAGCAATGTGATTACATGGGCCATGCAGCAATGTGAATATATAGGCCATGGAGCATTGTGATGACAGGGGTCATGGAACATTGTGATGAATGTGGTCACGGATCATTGTGATGACAAGTGTCCTGGAACATTGTGATGACATGGCTCATGGAACATTGTGATTACAAGGGCCATGGCGAATTGTGGTGACAAGCGTCATGGGGCACTGTGATGTCATTGGTCACCTAGGATTGTGATGAAAGGTATCATGGAGCACTGTGATGACAGGGGCCGTGGAGCATTGTGATGACAAATGCCATGGAGCATTGTGATGACAAGTGTCATGGAGCATTGTATGACATTTGCATGGTGCATTAGGATGACAAGAGTTCTGGAGCATTATGATGACAAAGGCATGGAGCATTGTGATTACAGGGGCCATGGAGCTATGTGATGACATGGGCAGGGAACACTGTGATGGCAGGTGTCATGGATCGTTGTGATGACAACTGTCATGGAACATTGTGGTGAGAGGTGTCATGGAGCATTCTGAGTACATAGGCCATGGAGCATTGTGATGTCGGGGTCATGGGAATTGTAGTGAAAATTGTCATGGATCATTGTGATGACAAGTGTCCCAGAACATTGTGATGACCAGGTTCATGGAGCATTGTGAAGACAAGGGCCATGGCGAATTGTGATGACAGGTGTCATGGAGCATTTTGATGACAATGGCCATGGAACATTCTGATGACAAGTGTCATGGACCATTGTGATGACACGTGCATGGAGCATTATGATGACAAGAGTTCTGGAGCATTGTGATGACAAGGGCATGGAGCATTGTGATTACAAGGTTCATCGAGCATTGTGATGACAGTGGTCATGGAATGTTGTGATGTCAACAGCCATGGCGCATTGTGAGCACAGGTGTCATGGGGCATTGTAATGACAGTGCTCATGGAGCATTGTGATGAAAGGCATCATGGTGTAATGTGATTACAGGGGCCACGGAGAATGGTGAAAACATAGGGCATGGAGCATTGTGATGACAGGGGTCATGAAATATTGTGACGAAAGTGGTCATGGATCACTGTGATGACAAGTTTCCTGGAACATTGTGAAGACACGGTTCAGGGAGCATTGTGAAGACAAGGGCCATGGCGAATTGTGATGACAGATGTCAGGTGGCATTTTGATGATAGTGGTCATCTAGAATTGTGATGAAATGTATCATGGAGCACTGTGATGACAGGGGCCATGGAGCATTGTGATGACAAGTGTCAAGTAGCATTGTGGTGACACGGGAATGGAGCATTATGTTGAAAAGAGTTCTGGAGCGTTGTGATGACTAGTGCATGAAGCATTGTGATTACAGGGGCCATGGAGCATGGTGATGACAAGGGTCATCGAGCATTGTGATGACAAGGAACATGGCGAATTGTGATGACAGGGTTCATGGGGCATTGTGATGACAGGGGGCATGGAGCATTGTGATGAAAATGGTCCTGGAGCATTGTGATGACAGCGGTCATGGAAAATTGTGATGACAGTAATTATGCAGCATTGTGATGACTAGGGTCATGGAGCATTGTGATGACAGTGGTCGGTGAACATTGTGACGACAAGGTTCATGAAGCATTGTGATGACAGGGGTCAGTGAACATTGTGACGACAAGGTTCATGAAGCATTGTGATGACAAGGGCTTTGAGCATTGTGATGGAATGGGTCATCGTGAATTGTGATGACAGGGGTCATGGAGCATTGCGTTGACATGGGTATGGAGCATTTTAATGAGAAGAGATCTGGAGCATTGTAATGACAAGGGTATGGAGCATTTTGAGTACAGGGGCCAAGGAGCATTGTGCTGACAAGTGCATGGTGCATTGTGATGAGAAGTGGTATGGACCATTGTGATGAAAATGTTACTGGAGCATTGTGAAGAAAGCGGTCATGGATCATTGTGATGACAGGGTTCATGGAGCTTTGTGATGACAAGGACCATGGAGCATGGTGATGACAGGGGTCATGGGGCATTGTGATGACAGGTGGCATTGGGAATTGTGATGAAAGGGTCATGGAGCACTCTGATGAAAGTTTTCCTGGAGCATTGTGATGAAAAGAACCATGGATTATTGTGATGACAAGTGCCATGGAGCATTGTGAGGACAAGTGTCACGGAATATTTTGCTGACAGGAATCATGGAGCATTGTGATGAGTGGGGCAATGGAGCATTGTGATGAAAGACGTCATGGGGCATTGTTATGACAGTGGTCATGGGGCATTGTGATGAAAGGGATCATGGGGCAATGTGATTACAGGGGCCATGGAGCAATGTGAATACATAAGACATAGAGCATTGTGATGAGAGGTGTCATGGAGCATTGTGATGAAAGTGGTCATGGATCATTTTGATGACAAGTGACCTGGAACATTGTGATGACACGGTTCATGGAGCACTGTAATGACAAGGGCAATGGCGAATTGTGATGACAGGTGTCATGGGGAAATGTGATGACAGTGGTCATCTCGAATTGTCATGAAAGGTATCATGGAGCACTGTGATGACAAGGGCTATGGAGCATTGTGATGACATAGGCCATGGAACATTGGGATGACAAGTGTTATGGAGCATTGTGATGACACGGGCATGGAGCATTGTGATGACAAGGTCATCGAGCATTGTGATGACAGGGGCCCTGGAGCATTGTGTTGACACGAGCATTGAGCAATGTGATGAGAAGAGATCTGGAGCATTGTGATGACAAGGGCATGGAGCATTTTGATTACAGGGGCCAAGGATCATTGTGCTGACAAGGCATTGTGCACTGTCATGACAAGTGGCATGGAGCATTGTGATGAAAGTTGTAATTGACCATTGTGATTACATGTGTCCTGGAAACTTATGATGACACAGTTCAAGGAGCATTGTGATGACAAGGGCCATGGCGAGTTGTGATATAAGGTGTCACGGGGCATTTTGATGACAGTGGTCACCTAGCATTGTGATGAAAGGTATCATGGAGCACTGTGATGACAGGGGCCATGTAGCATTCTGATGACAAAGGCCATGGAGCATTATGATGACACAGGCATGGGACATTATGATGACAAGCGGTCTGGAGCATTGTGATGACAAGGTCATGGAGCATTGTGATTATAGGGGCCATGGAGCATTGTGATGACCATGGCATGGAGAATTGTGATGACATGGGTCATCGAGCATTGTGATGACCAGGGTCTTGGAGCATTGTGTTGACACAGGCATGGAGCATTGTAATGAGAAGAGAACTGGAACATTGTGATGACAAGGGCATGGAGCATTGTGATTATAGGGGCCAAGGAGCACTGTGCTGACAAGGGCATGGTGTATTGTCATGAAAAGGGCATGGAGAATTGTGATGACATGGACAGGGAACATTGTGATCACAGAGGTCATGGAAAATTGTGATGACAAGTGTCATGGAACATTGTGCTGACAGAGATCATGGAGCTTTGTGATGAGAAAGGTTTTCGAGCATTGTGATGACAGGTGTCATGGGGCATTGTGATGACAGTGGTCATGGAGCAGTGTGATGAAAGGTGTCATGGAGCGCTGTGATTACAGGGGCCATGGAACATTGTGATGAGCAAAGGCAACGGAGCATTGAGATGACAGGGGCAATGGAGCCTTGTGATGAAAACTGTCCTGGAACCTTGTGATGACACGGTTCATGGAGCATTGTGATGGCATGGGCCATGGCGAATTGTGATGACAGGTGTCATGGGGCATTGAGATGACAGGGTGCATGGAGCATTGCAGTGAATGTGGTCATAGAGCATTGTGATGAAAAGCACCATGGAGCATTGTGATGACAAGGGTCATAGAGCATGGTGATGACACTAGTCATGGAGCATTGTGATAACATGAGATCTGGAGCGTAGTGATGACAAGTGTCATGGAACATTGTGATGAAAGTGATCATGGTGCAATGTGATTACATGGGCCATGCAGCAATGTGAATACATAGGCCATGGAGCATTGTGATGACAGGGGTCATGGAACATTGTGATGAATGTGGTCACGGATCATTGTGATGACAAGTGTCCTGGAACATTGTGATGACATGGCTCATGGAACATTGTGATTACAAGGGCCATGGCGAATTGTGGTGACAAGTGTCATGGGGCACTGTGATGTCATTGGTCACCTAGGATTGTGATGAAAGGTATCATGGAGCACTGTGATGACAGGGGCCGTGGAGCATTGTGATGACAAATGCCATGGAGCATTGTGATGACAAGTGTCATGGAGCATTGTATGACATTTGCATGGTGCATTAGGATGACAAGAGTTCTGGAGCATTATGATGACAAAGGCATGGAGCATTGTGATTACAGGGGCCATGGAGCTATGTGATGACATGGGCAGGGAACACTGTGATGGCAGGTGTCATGGATCGTTGTGATGACAACTGTCATGGAACATTGTGGTGAGAGGTGTCATGGAGCATTCTGAGTACATAGGCCATGGAGCATTGTGATGTCGGGGTCATGGGAATTGTAGTGAAAATTGTCATGGATCATTGTGATGACAAGTGTCCCAGAACATTGTGATGACCAGGTTCATGGAGCATTGTGAAGACAAGGGCCATGGCGAATTGTGATGACAGGTGTCATGGAGCATTTTGATGACAATGGCCATGGAACATTCTGATGACAAGTGTCATGGACCATTGTGATGACACGTGCATGGAGCATTATGATGACAAGAGTTCTGGAGCATTGTGATGACAAGGGCATGGAGCATTGTGATTACAAGGTTCATCGAGCATTGTGATGACAGTGGTCATGGAATGTTGTGATGTCAACAGCCATGGCGCATTGTGAGCACAGGTGTCATGGGGCATTGTAATGACAGTGCTCATGGAGCATTGTGATGAAAGGCATCATGGTGTAATGTGATTACAGGGGCCACGGAGAATGGTGAAAACATAGGGCATGGAGCATTGTGATGACAGGGGTCATGAAATATTGTGACGAAAGTGGTCATGGATCACTGTGATGACAAGTTTCCTGGAACATTGTGATGACACGGTTCAGGGAGCATTGTGAAGACAAGGGCCATGGCGAATTGTGATGACAGATGTCAGGTGGCATTGTGATGATAGTGGTCATCTAGAATTGTGATGAAATGTATCATGGAGCACTGTGATGACAGGGGCCATGGAGCATTGTGATGACAAGTGTCAAGGAGCATTGTGGTGACACGGGAATGGAGCATTATGTTGAAAAGAGTTCTGGAGCGTTGTGATGACTAGTGCATGAAGCATTGTGATTACAGGGGCCATGGAGCATGGTGATGACAAGGGTCATCGAGCATTCTGATGACAAGGAACATGGCGAATTGTGATGAAAGGGTTCATGGGGCATTGTGATGACAGGGGGCATGGAACATTGTGATGAAAATGGTCCTGGAGCATTGTGATGACAGCGGTCACGGAAAATTGTGATGACAGTAATTATGCAGCATTGTGATGACAGTGGTCGGTGAACATTGTGACGACAAGGTTCATGAAGCATTGTGATGACAAGGGCTTTGAGCATTGTGATGGAATGGGTCATCGTGAATTGTGATGACAGGGGTCATGGAGCATTGCGTTGACATGGGTATGGAGCATTTTAATGAGAAGAGATCTGGAGCATTGTAATGACAAGGGTATGGAGCATTTTGAGTACAGGGGCCAAGGAGCATTGTGCTGACAAGTGCATGGTGCATTGTGATGAGAAGTGGTATGGACCATTGTGATGAAAATGTTACTGGAGCATTGTGAAGAAAGCGGTCATGGATCATTGTGATGACAGGGTTCATGGAGCTTTGTGATGACAAGGACCATGGAGCATGGTGATGACAGGGGTCATGGGGCATTGTGATGACAGGTGGCATTGGGAATTGTGATGAAAGGGTCATGGAGCACTCTGATGAAAGTTTTCCTGGAGCATTGTGATGAAAAGAACCATGGATTATTGTGATGACAAGTGCCATGGAGCATTGTGAGGACAAGTGTCACGGAATATTTTGCGGACAGGAATCATGGAGCATTGTGATGAGTGGGGCAATGGAGCATTGTGATGAAAGACGTCATGGGGCATTGTTATGACAGTGGTCATGGGGCATTGTGATGAAAGGGATCATGGGGCAATGTGATTACAGGGGCCATGGAGCATTGTGAATACATAAGACATAGAGCATTGTGATGAGAGGTGTCATGGAGCATTGTGATGAAAGTGGTCATGGATCATTTTGATGACAAATGACCTGGAACATTGTGATGACACGGTTCATGGAGCACTGTAATGACAAGGGCAATGGCGAATTGTGATGACAGGGGTCATGGGGAAATGTGATGACAGTGGTCATCTCGAATTGTCATGAAAGGTATCATGGAGCACTGTGATGACAAGGGCTATGGAGCATTGTGATGACATAGGGCATGGAACATTGTGATGACAAGCGTTATGGAGCATTGTGATGACACGGGCATGGAGCATTGTGATGACAAGGGTCATCGAGCATTGTGATGACAGGGGCCCTGGAGCATTGTGTTGACACGAGCATTGAGCAATGTGATGAGAAGAGATCTGGAGCATTGTGATGACAAGGGCATGGAGCATTTTGATTACAGGGGCCAAGGAGCATTGTGCTGACAAGGCATTGTGCACTGTCATGACAAGTGGCATGGAGCATTGTGATGAAAGTTGTAATTGACCATTGTGATTACATGTGTCCTGGAAACTTATGATGACACAGTTCAAGGAGCATTGTGATGACAAGGGCCATGGCGAATTGTGATAAAAGGTGTCACGGGGCATTTTGATGACAGTGGTCATCTAGCATTGTGATGAAAGGTATCATGGAGCACTGTGATGACAGGGGCCATGTAGCATTCTGATGACAAAGGCCATGGAGCATTATGATGACACAGGCATGGGACATTATGATGACAAGCGGTCTGGAGCATTGTGATGACAAGGGCATGGAGCATTGTGATTATAGGGGCCATGGAGCATTGTGATGACCATGGCATGGAGAATTGTGATGACATGGGTCATCGAGCATTGTGATGACCAGGGTCTTGGAGCATTGTGTTGACACAGGCATGGAGCATTGTGATGAGAAGAGAACTGGAACATTGTGATGACAAGGGCATGGAGCATTGTGATTATAGGGGCCAAGGAGCACTGTGCTGACAAGGGCATGGTGTATTGTGATGAAAAGGGCATGGAGAATTGTGATGACATGGACAGGGAACATTGTGATCACAGAGGTCATGGAAAATTGTGATGACAAGTGTCATGGAACATTGTGCTGACAGAGATCATGGAGCTTTGTGATGAGAAAGGTTTTCGAGCATTGTGATGACAGGTGTCATGGGGCATTGTGATGACAGTGGTCATGGAGCAGTGTGATGAAAGGTGTCATGGAGCGCTGTGATTACAGGGGCCATGGAGCATTGTGATGAGCAAAGGCAACGGAGCATTGAGATGACAGGGGCAATGGAGCCTTGTGATGAAAACTGTCCTGGAACCTTGTGATGACACGGTTCATGGAGCATTGTGATGGCATGGGCCATGGCGAATTGTGATGACAGGTGTCATGGGGCATTGAGATGACAGAGTGCATGGAGCATTGCAGTGAATGTGGTCATAGAGCATTGTGATGAAAAGCACCATGGAGCATTGTGATGACAAGGGTCATAGAGCATGGTGATGACGCTAGTCATGGAGCATTGTGATAACATGAGATCTGGAGCGTAGTGATGACAAGTGTCATGGAACATTGTGATGAAAGTGATCATGGAGCAATGTGATTACATGGGCCATGCAGCAATGTGAATACATAGGCCATGGAGCATTGTGATGACAGGGGTCATGGAACATTGTGATGAATGTGGTCACGGATCATTGTGATGACAAGTGTCCTGGAACATTGTGATGACATGGCTCATGGAACATTGTGATTACAAGGGCCATGGCGAATTGTGGTGACAAGCGTCATGGGGCACTGTGATGTCATTGGTCACCTAGGATTGTGATGAAAGGTATCATGGAGCACTGTGATGACAGGGGCCGTGGAGCATTGTGATGACAAATGCCATGGAGCATTGTGATGACAAGTGTCATGGAGCATTGTATGACATTTGCATGGTGCATTAGGATGACAAGAGTTCTGGAGCATTATGATGACAAAGGCATGGAGCATTGTGATTACAGGGGCCATGGAGCTATGTGATGACATGGGCAGGGAACACTGTGATGGCAGGTGTCATGGATCGTTGTGATGACAACTGTCATGGAACATTGTGGTGAGAGGTGTCATGGAGCATTCTGAGTACATAGGCCATGGAGCATTGTGATGTCGGGGTCATGGGAATTGTAATGAAAATTGTCATGGATCATTGTGATGACAAGTGTCCCAGAACATTGTGATGACCAGGTTCATGGAGCATTGTGAAGACAAGGGCCATGGCGAATTGTGATGACAAGTGTCATGGAGCATTTTGATGACAATGGCCATGGAACATTCTGATGACAAGTGTCATGGACCATTGTGATGACACGTGCATGGAGCATTATGATGACAAGAGTTCTGGAGCATTGTGATGACAAGGGCATGGAGCATTGTGATTACAAGGTTCATCGAGCATTGTGATGACAGTGGTCATGGAATGTTGTGATGTCAACAGCCATGGCGCATTGTGAGCACAGGTGTCATGGGGCATTGTAATGACAGTGCTCATGGAGCATTGTGATGAAAGGCATCATGGTGTAATGTGATTACAGGGGCCACGGAGAATGGTGAAAACATAGGGCATGGAGCATTGTGATGACAGGGGTCATGAAATATTGTGACGAAAGTGGTCATGGATCACTGTGATGACAAGTTTCCTGGAACATTGTGATGACACGGTTCAGGGAGCATTGTGAAGACAAGGGCCATGGCGAATTGTGATGACAGATGTCAGGTGGCATTGTGATGATAGTGGTCATCTAGAATTGTGATGAAATGTATCATGGAGCACTGTGATGACAGGGGCCATGGAGCATTGTGATGACAAGTGTCAAGGAGCATTGTGGTGACACGGGAATGGAGCATTATGTTGAAAAGAGTTCTGGAGCGTTGTGATGACTAGTGCATGAAGCATTGTGATTACAGGGGCCATGGAGCATGGTGATGACAAGGGTCATCGAGCATTGTGATGACAAGGAACATGGCGAATTGTGATGACAGGGTTCATGGGGCATTGTGATGACAGGGGGCATGGAATATTGTGATGAAAATGGTCCTGGAGCATTGTGATGACAGCGGTCACGGAAAATTGTGATGACAGTAATTATGCAGCATTGTGATGACTAGGGTCATGGAGCATTGTGATGACAGTGGTCGGTGAACATTGTGACGACAAGGTTCATGAAGCATTGTGATGACAGGGGTCAGTGAACATTGTGACGACAAGGTTCATGAAGCATTGTGATGACAAGGGCTTTGAGCATTGTGATGGAATGGGTCATCGTGAATTGTGATGACAGGGGTCATGGAGCATTGCGTTGACATGGGTATGGAGCATTTTAATGAGAAGAGATCTGGAGCATTGTAATGACAAGGGTATGGAGCATTTTGAGTACAGGGGCCAAGGAGCATTGTGCTGACAAGTGCATGGTGCATTGTGATGAGAAGTGGTATGGACCATTGTGATGAAAATGTTACTGGAGCATTGTGAAGAAAGCGGTCATGGATCATTGTGATGACAGGGTTCATGGAGCTTTGTGATGACAAGGACCATGGAGCATGGTGATGACAGGGGTCATGGGGCATTGTGATGACAGGTGGCATTGGGAATTGTGATGAAAGGTTCATGGAGCACTCTGATGAAAGTTTTCCTGGAGCATTGTGATGAAAAGAACCATGGATTATTGTGATGACAAGTGCCATGGAGCATTGTGAGGACAAGTGTCACGGAATATTTTGCTGACAGGAATCATGGAGCATTGTGATGAGTGGGGCAATGGAGCATTGTGATGAAAGACGTCATGGGGCATTGTTATGACAGTGGTCATGGGGCATTGTGATGAAAGGGATCATGGGGCAATGTGATTACAGGGGCCATGGAGCATTGTGAATACATAATACATAGAGCATTGTGATGAGATGTGTCATGGAGCATTGTGATGAAAGTGGTCATGGATCATTTTGATGACAAGTGACCTGGAACATTGTGATGACACGGTTCATGGAGCACTGTAATGACAAGGGCAATGGCGAATTGTGATGACAGGTGTCATGGGGAAATGTGATGACAGTGGTCATCTCGAATTGTCATGAAAGGTATCATGGAGCACTGTGATGACAAGGGCTATGGAGCATTGTGATGACATAGGCCATGGAACATTGGGATGACAAGTGTTATGGAGCATTGTGATGACACGGGCATGGAGCATTGTGATGACAAGGTCATCGAGCATTGTGATGACAGAGGTCCTGGAGCATTGTGTTGACACGAGCATTGAGCAATGTGATGAGAAGAGATCTGGAGCATTGTGATGACAAGGGCATGGAGCATTTTGATTACAGGGGCCAAGGAGCATTGTGCTGACAAGGCATTGTGCACTGTCATGACAAGTGGCATGGAGCATTGTGATGAAAGTTGTAATTGACCATTGTGATTACATGTGTCCTGGAAACTTATGATGACACAGTTCAAGGAGCATTGTGATGACAAGGGCCATGGCGAGTTGTGATATAAGGTGTCACGGGGCATTTTGATGACAGTGGTCATCTAGCATTGTGATGAAAGGTATCATGGAGCACTGTGATGACAGGGGCCATGTAGCATTCTGATGACAAAGGCCATGGAGCATTATGATGACACAGGCATGGGACATTATGATGACAAGCGGTCTGGAGCATTGTGATGACAAGGTCATGGAGCATTGTGATTATAGGGGCCATGGAGCATTGTGATGACCATGGCATGGAGAATTGTGATGACATGGGTCATCGAGCATTGTGATGACCAGGGTCTTGGAGCATTGTGTTGACACAGGCATGGAGCATTGTGATGAGAAGAGAACTGGAACATTGTGATGACAAGGGCATGGAGCATTGTGATTATAGGGGCCAAGGAGCACTGTGCTGACAAGGGCATGGTGTATTGTGATGAAAAGGGCATGGAGAATTGTGATGACATGGACAGGGAACATTGTGATCACAGAGGTCATGGAAAATTGTGATGACAAGTGTCATGGAACATTGTGCTGACAGAGATCATGGAGCTTTGTGATGAGAAAGGTTTTCGAGCATTGTGATGACAGGTGTCATGGGGCATTGTGATGACAGTGGTCATGGAGCAGTGTGATGAAAGGTGTCATGGAGCGCTGTGATTACAGGGGCCATGGAGCATTGTGATGAGCAAAGGCAACGGAGCATTGAGATGACAGGGGCAATGGAGCCTTGTGATGAAAACTGTCCTGGAACCTTGTGATGACACGGTTCATGGAGCATTGTGATGGCATGGGCCATGGCGAATTGTGATGACAGGTGTCATGGGGCATTGAGATGACAGGGTGCATGGAGCATTGCAGTGAATGTGGTCATAGAGCATTGTGATGAAAAGCACCATGGAGCATTGTGATGACAAGGGTCATAGAGCATGGTGATGACGCTAGTCATGGAGCATTGTGATAACATGAGATCTGGAGCGTAGTGATGACAAGTGTCATGGAACATTGTGATGAAAGTGATCATGGAGCAATGTGATTACATGGGCCATGCAGCAATGTGAATACATAGGCCATGGAGCATTGTGATGACAGGGGTCATGGAACATTGTGATGAATGTGGTCACGGATCATTGTGATGACAAGTGTCCTGGAACATTGTGATGACATGGCTCATGGAACATTGTGATTACAAGGGCCATGGCGAATTGTGGTGACAAGTGTCATGGGGCACTGTGATGTCATTGGTCACCTAGGATTGTGATGAAAGGTATCATGGAGCACTGTGATGACAGGGGCCGTGGAGCATTGTGATGACAAATGCCATGGAGCATTGTGATGACAAGTGTCATGGAGCATTGTATGACATTTGCATGGTGCATTATGATGACAAGAGTTCTGGAGCATTATGATGACAAAGGCATGGAGCATTGTGATTACAGGGGCCATGGAGCTATGTGATGACATGGGCAGGGAACACTGTGATGGCAGGTGTCATGGATCGTTGTGATGACAACTGTCATGGAACATTGTGGTGAGAGGTGTCATGGAGCATTCTGAGTACATAGGCCATGGAGCATTGTGATGTCGGGGTCATGGGAATTGTAATGAAAATTGTCATGGATCATTGTGATGACAAGTGTCCCAGAACATTGTGATGACCAGGTTCATGGAGCATTGTGAAGACAAGGGCCATGGCGAATTGTGATGACAGGTGTCATGGAGCATTTTGATGACAATGGCCATGGAACATTCTGATGACAAGTGTCATGGACCATTGTGATGACACGTGCATGGAGCATTATGATGACAAGAGTTCTGGAGCATTGTGATGACAAAGGAATGGAGCATTGTGATTACAAGGTTCATCGAGCATTGTGATGACAGTGGTCATGGAATGTTGTGATGTCAACAGCCATGGCGCATTGTGAGCACAGGTGTCATGGGGCATTGTAATGACAGTGCTCATGGAGCATTGTGATGAAAGGCATCATGGTGTAATGTGATTACAGGGGCCACGGAGAATGGTGAAAACATAGGGCATGGAGCATTGTGATGACAGGGGTCATGAAATATTGTGACGAAAGTGGTCATGGATCACTGTGATGACAAGTTTCCTGGAACATTGTGATGACACGGTTCAGGGAGCATTGTGAAGACAAGGGCCATGGCGAATTGTGATGACAGATGTCAGGTGGCATTTTGATGATAGTGGTCATCTAGAATTGTGATGAAATGTATCATGGAGCACTGTGATGACAGGGGCCATGGAGCATTGTGATGACAAGTGTCAAGGAGCATTGTGCTGACACGGGAATGGAGCATTATGTTGAAAAGAGTTCTGGAGCGTTGTGATGACTAGTGCATGAAGCATTGTGATTACAGGGGCCATGGAGCATGGTGATGACAAGGGTCATCGAGCATTGTGATGACAAGGAACATGGCGAATTGTGATGACAGGGTTCATGGGGCATTGTGATGACAGGGGGCATGGAACATTGTGATGAAAATGGTCCTGGAGCATTGCGATGACAGCGGTCACGGAAAATTGTGATGACAGTAATTATGCAGCATTGTGATGACTAGGGTCATGGAGCATTGTGATGACAGTGGTCGGTGAACATTGTGACGACAAGGTTCATGAAGCATTGTGATGACAGGGGTCAGTGAACATTGTGATGACAAGGTTCATGAAGCATTGTGATGACAAGGGCTTTGAGCATTGTGATGGAATGGGTCATCGTGAATTGTGATGACAGGGGTCATGGAGCATTGCATTGACATGGGTATGGAGCATTTTAATGAGAAGAGATCTGGAGCATTGTAATGACAAGGGTATGGAGCATTTTGAGTACAGGGGCCAAGGAGCATTGTGCTGACAAGTGCATGGTGCATTGTGATGAGAAGTGGTATGGACCATTGTGATGAAAATGTTACTGGAGCATTGTGAAGAAAGCGGTCATGGATCATTGTGATGACAGGGTTCATGGAGATTTGTGATGACAAGGACCATGGAGCATGGTGATGACAGGGGTCATGGGGCATTGTGATGACAGGTGGCATTGGGAATTGTGATGAAAGGGTCATGGAGCACTCTGATGAACGTTTTCCTGGAGCACTGTGATGAAAAGAACCATGGATTATTGTGATGACAAGTGCCATGGAGCATTGTGAGGACAAGTGTCACGAAATATTTTGCAGACAGGAATCATGGAGCATTGTGATGAGTGGGGCAATGGAGCATTGTGATGAAAGACGTCATGGGGCATTGTTATGACAGTGGTCATGGGGCATTGTGATGAAAGGGATCATGGGGCAATGTGATTACAGGGGCCATGGAGCATTGTGAATACATAAGACATAGAGCATTGTGATGAGAGGTGTCATGGAGCATTGTGATGAAAGTGGTCATGGATCATTTTGATGACAAGTGACCTGGAACATTGTGATGACACGGTTCATGGAGCACTGTAATGACAAGGGCAATGGCGAATTGTGATGACAGGTGTCATGGGGAAATGTGATGACAGTGGTCATCTCGAATTGTCATGAAAGGTATCATGGAGCACTGTGATGACAAGGGCTATGGAGCATTGTGATGACATAGGCCATGGAACATTGGGATGACAAGTGTTATGGAGCATTGTGATGACACGGGCATGGAGCATTGTGATGACAAGGTCATCGAGCATTGTGATGACAGGGGCCCTGGAGCATTGTGTTGACACGAGCATTGAGCAATGTGATGAGAAGAGATCTGGAGCATTGTGATGACAAGGGCATGGAGCATTTTGATTACAGGGGCCAAGGAGCATTGTGCTGACAAGGCATTGTGCACTGTCATGACAAGTGGCATGGAGCATTGTGATGAAAGTTGTAATTGACCATTGTGATTACATGTGTCCTGGAAACTTATGATGACACAGTTCAAGGAGCATTGTGATGACAAGGGCCATGGCGAGTTGTGATATAAGGTGTCACGGGGCATTTTGATGACAGTGGTCATCTAGCATTGTGATGAAAGGTATCATGGAGCACTGTGATGACAGGGGCCATGTAGCATTCTGATGACAAAGGCCATGGAGCATTATGATGACACAGGCATGGGACATTATGATGACAAGCGGTCTGGAGCATTGTGATGACAAGGGCATGGAGCATTGTGGTTATAGGGGCCATGGAGCATTGTGATGACCATGGCATGGAGAATTGTGATGACATGGGTCATCGAGCATTGTGATGACCAGGGTCTTGGAGCATTGTGTTGACACAGGCATGGAGCATTGTGATGAGAAGAGAACTGGAACATTGTGATGACAAGGGCATGGAGCATTGTGATTATAGGGGCCAAGGAGCACTGTGCTGACAAGGGCATGGTGTATTGTGATGAAAAGGGCATGGAGAATTGTGATGACATGGACAGGGAACATTGTGATCACAGAGGTCATGGAAAATTGTGATGACAAGTGTCATGGAACATTGTGCTGACAGAGATCATGGAGCTTTGTGATGAGAAAGGTTTTCGAGCATTGTGATGACAGGTGTCATGGGGCATTGTGATGACAGTGGTCATGGAGCAGTGTGATGAAAGGTGTAATGGAGCGCTGTGATTACAGGGGCCATGGAGCATTGTGATGAGCAAAGGCAACGGAGCATTGAGATGACAGGGGCAATGGAGCCTTGTGATGAAAACTGTCCTGGAACCTTGTGATGACACGGTTCATGGAGCATTGTGATGGCATGGGCCATGGCGAATTGTGATGACAGGTGTCATGGGGCATTGAGATGACAGGGTGCATGGAGCATTGCAGTGAATGTGGTCATAGAGCATTGTGATGAAAAGCACCATGGAGCATTGTGATGACAAGGGTCATAGAGCATGGTGATGACGCTAGTCATGGAGCATTGTGATAACATGAGATCTGGAGCGTAGTGATGACAAGTGTCATGGAACATTGTGATGAAAGTGATCATGGAGCAATGTGATTACATGGGCCATGCAGCAATGTGAATACATAGGCCATGGAGCATTGTGATGACAGGGGTCATGGAACATTGTGATGAATGTGGTCACGGATCATTGTGATGACAAGTGTCCTGGAACATTGTGAGGACATGGCTCATGGAACATTGTGATTACAAGGGCCATGGCGAATTGTGGTGACAAGTGTCATGGGGCACTGTGATGTCATTGGTCACCTAGGATTGTGATGAAAGGTATCATGGAGCACTGTGATGACAGGGGCCGTGGAGCATTGTGATGACAAATGCCATGGAGCATTGTGATGACAAGTGTCATGGAGCATTGTATGACATTTGCATGGTGCATTAGGATGACAAGAGTTCTGGAGCATTATGATGACAAAGGCATGGAGCATTATGATTACAGGGGCCATGGAGCTATGTGATGACATGGGCAGGGAACACTGTGATGGCAGGTGTCATGGATCGTTGTGATGACAACTGTCATGGAACATTGTGGTGAGAGGTGTCATGGAGCATTCTGAGTACATAGGCCA